>NW_020291310.1:0-269626 GCF_003184745.1 Aspergillus uvarum CBS 121591 | reverse complement strand
GGACGGCGAAGAACCATACGGGATATGGCGAACAAATGGTCGGCGCGAACGGAGCATGGGATACCAGCATAGGTTTTGCGTTTTTTTTTTTTTTTTTTTTTTTTTTTTTTGTTACTTCATTTTCTTTTGTGTGGAACGTCAGTCAGTCATATGGGATGGAAATAGTAGATAATTGATCACCATGACTACACTACCCTAGGTAGCTAGCTAGGTAGCGAAATGAGAATGGATGGGATGGCGGTTATACGGCATCAGCATCAGCATCGGCATCAGCATTCCGACTCCGAATCTTTCTCCCCTGTCCTATTAAGTTGTAATTCTAGGGGTTGCATGGTGCTGTTAGTTTGTTTTGGAATGGGTTTTTGTTTCTCTACGTAGTTCACACTGGGAGATCAAGGTAGTGGGGGGATGCCTATTTCCTGCACATACAAATTTTAGGATAGATCCTGGTAGCAACTAGTGAAGCAGAGGATGGAAGTAAAAACAGGTTACTCGGCAAGATATGTGTAAGATCGTGATGAGCTTTTCTGGGGTTGCCTACAAAAAGCATGGGATTTATGTAATTATGTAACAACGAATCCACCCGGCATATCATGAAGAGAGTAGTGCTGAGCGTCGACATTTCGTCGTAAGAAATACTTCATGAACCATTGAGCTGCGAGCCCCTTCTGCTTGGAAAGACGTGAACATGCTGTAGAAGGTTCAGATGCGAAGACATTCTACAAGCGGCCTCCTCATTGGACGGGGGTGGGCGAAACTGGTGCCAGTTTTGACAAAGCCACTTAAATCAGCAACTAAGTATGGCTCCGTGTCTCCATCCCATTTCACCACGCACTACCCAAAGAGTCATTATCAGAGTCTTCCTCAAGGAAAGTATAAGGATTGGTCGCCGAAGAAGTTCTGCGCCGAGCAAAGCGGCCGAAATTGGCAGATGGCAAAGTCTCTCGATCAAGAGATGTCCCGCCGTTGGTACACCAGCCCAGTTCGAAAAAGGTTCGATGCTTATCAGAACTTGGCGAGGAGCAGTCAGATGGTGCTGGCGTAAAGTTTGCAAAGTTGCCGATCTGCTGCTCTCGGTCTCCTAGGACATACGAAGTCAAGTTAACAAGCGCATTGCCCATAAGTGCACTCATTTCACTCGCAGACTTGCAGTCCTCTGTCGAATACCCTCGCTCCTTGAGTTGCTCACTATGATCCTGAGCGAACAAGGCAACCTGGGCGCGAATGGTTTCCTCCCCGCGACTATCCCGCCGAAACCAAGCGTTGGACTCCTCCAGCCTGGCCTGGTTCTTAATCAGGCTGTCCACGTACCAGGCAGGCCGTTTCGTCAACTGAGTTGCAGGTTTGGTCAGCCCAGGTGGAGGCTTCAGAAGCTTGCTGCTCTCGCTTTTCACGGATGAATCTGGAACGTGTCCGAGTGTGTTCTTGATGCCGCTTTGTGAACCAGACCCGGATGAAAAGATCTGACTCTTGATATAGGCTGAAGCCTGTGCCTTTAGATCCAGTGTAGTAGCTCTATCGACGACATCTCGTGCTTTAGCTGATGACACTGGCCCCGAAGACTGTTTGACGTCCGCAAAAAAGGAACTCTTGTTGAGGGAATTGCTCCAAGCCCCAAAACGCCTCGCTTGATAAATATTTTGGGGCATGTATCGAGGCATTGGAGGCCAATTATTAGCCGTTGTTCCTTTATCAAGGTCTAGAGTGGCCCTTTCAAGAAGATTCCAAGTGGTAGTCGCAGCCTCTTTTGGTTCTAGTTTCTGCTTTCCAGTGTGGACTGAAGCTACTGAACGGGTAGGCTCAACCGCACTTGCAGAGGCACTTGCTCGGTATCCGTCAGTACTCGGTGCTTCGACTTGATGAGGATCTACTGTGGACTCTTCTGCGGTTCCTTGTGTCATAGAGTGTTTGGGGCCCTTTCCACCACTTTTCAGCAGGGCGTTGACCTCTTCTTTGAAGATCCGTCTCTTTTCCTCAGCGGACAAGCTACTAGTGCCATTGCTCGAAGATATGCTCTTCTGTGCGTTCGTCGCCTGGTGCTGACTGGGAGCACGATACAAACATTGAGTTGACCCCGGATACTTAAGTGCTCCAGACCGTGCGGCAGGAGCAGCACTCGAGAATTCTGAAGCCAGAGTGTTTTCCTTGGATGTGTAGTCTGAATTATATCCTTGCTGAGATCCAGACATCGGAAACTCCAAGCCCGACGAGATTCTGCGAGACTCGGCGCGCCTGAACCGCTCATGTTGAATTCGTAAAGTTTCATAGGGGGAACGATGATACGTCTGATCGAAGTTTGCGCCGTACAGATGCAGAGATGACGAGGGGGGGCATGATTTCTCAGACGCAGAGTCGTGACTGAAAGATCCTGTCTTGGGTCCTTCGCAAGAGGATCTCTGGCTGGAGAAGTCCACTGGCCAGACTGCCCGATCACCACTAACATTACCATCTCGTCTTTGGAATGGACTCTCCGAAATGCAGCTGCGGGATTGGTGGTGTGAGCCTGAGTGGGAATAGCTGGAGCTTTTCAGGTAGTTCAGAGGATTTTGCAGGATTGGCCCATTGCCAGCTCCGTACCAGCCTTGATCAGACTTCGCCTCGCTGAGATTCTGTCTTTTCAGGCGGGTAGGTGTTACTTGATCTTCGTAGGAATCAAGATCATTGTCACTGGATTGGTAACGTCGAGAAAGACGCGCCGAAGGGTTGTACTGGGTAGCTGCACTGGGTCGAATTTCGGTGTCTCCTCGTCCATGAATAGAGTCGAGATAAGATTCGCTGTAGTTATACCTCTGAACACGCGTAGGCGTAGAGGGCTTCAGAGAGATATCATCGAGACCAGTAATACTAGCGTGGCGCATAGACGATGGACGACACGGAGACCTCGGCGAGTCAATTGCATGCAGTTGTAACGCGGTTTTTTTTGCATCGAGAAGTGGATCACACGGCATATCGCCATAATCTTGGCCTTCAATAGCCTCAGTAGTTGACTGGTCTTCGTAAATCTCAAAGGAATTGTTGACGGATCCACGAAAGGTGGAGAAGCGTGAGGAAGCTAGATCTTCATCGCCGCTGCTTGCTGCCCTGATACTAACACCAGCCGCACTCTCTAACAGATATTGTCTCTGGGCCCGCGCACCTTTGTTTCTTGAGCTTTGCTTCAGACATAATTCAAGTAGAGGAATAGGCTGAGATGAGGCAAGGTCATCCAAATTATGGAGCTCATGGTCGTCAGTTTGTCTAACATTTGGCTGACGGCAAGCGGTAAAGTCTTGTTGACGATACGGAAACTTCCGTGGCGCCATAGTCGGGGAAGACTGATAGCTTGCAGCTTGGTGAGTAGTACTTTGTGTCGATGGGATGGTTTTTAACAACTCCAACGAAACTGGACACTGCTTCGGGGTTGAAGCTGCGAGTACACCTGCTGGAGACCCCCAAAGTATGACAGGAGACTGTTCTGATATTGTTCCAGAAGACGGTGGCAGTGGTAGTGAAAGCGACTGAGCTCTTTGGCGAGAGACAGGAGTTGTAGGTAGGTGAGGAGGACGGACTGGTGCGGATGACTGTAGAGACTAAGTAATGGAGAGGCCTCGGTTAATGACAGTACATAAAACGTGAAGCACGCTGAGAACAGACTGGGAGATGGGCTGGGAAAGAAGACTGAAGTGATAACTGTACCGCGATAGGTGATATGCTAGTGAGCCACTCTGCTGTCTGAGTACGCCTATCGGGAGAGTGAAGATGGTGCAGTCCTACAGGAGCTCTTCCCGGGGGTAAATTTTTGATCGTCACCGAGCCTTTGCCTCTACGACCTCGCTGTCCTGATGAGCCCGTCAGCTGCCTGCCTTCATCTCCGCCTTTCTAGCAAGGTGTCATTCGAGTATTCACACCAGTCATTGTCCTCCATCCTCTTCATTCTCTTTCCTTCAAGACTGGTGGTAGAGAACAGAGAGAACAAAAGGGAGAAACACCTACTGCGCCGTTGTTTTTTGGGCTTCAACACAAACGACATGGCAACAATCTGTTGCTAGACCTCACTGGCTGGTGAAGTTATCTGTTGTCATGGGGTGGATGTTGGTCCATAGGTGAATGTTCGCTGCTGGCACAATGAGATTGACGATGAAGAGAAACCATGTCTCAGTTGTGCCTTCCTGCGCAACGTGCCAGCTGGTAAGGCAACGGGGAAATCCGTGTCCAATACTTGAGCAGTAGTCTTGGTAGAGAGCTACAAAGAAAAAACTTCCCATCCCAGGACCATAAGAAAACAATCAAAAATTATTAGACTAGGAACATATACTAAGTACTGAGACATGAAGATAGCAATGACACTATTCCAAAGCCTGCCGATCCCAGCGTGGAGTTAGCACATCACATGAAGAATCTGACCACAAGAAATCATTGAAGCAGTCATTCAAGTACACTTATGCTGATCATGCTCCTACCGGTAGTTACGCTGTGCCCCACCTGCGGTGCGTAGGTTGTCTGACGCCATCATATTGGACCCCATGATATTAGCACCCACTCGGCCTGAGTCGAGCTTACCTCCTGTGCTATAGTCATTAGCACCAGCGCTCAGCTCCCCAGCCCCATGAGTATTATAGCTGCTACTTCCTTCTGCACCTCCGCCGCCGAATCTTTGTTGAGTGCGGCCTTCCGTACCGGGCGAGTATGGTCCAGCGACATCTGAAGCCTGAACTTGATCGGATCCACGATTATAGCCACCCGGACTGACATGCTGCACGCCGCTAGTATTTCTAGACTCCATCTGCCTGGAGCCAGAGTCAGGGCCAAGGCCAGTCATGCCTGAACCATACTCTTCCTGAGCAGGATTGCGATTCTCAGCTCCCCGACCTTCGCTAGACCGGACTTCGTAGCCACCCGAAGGCTTTGAGTCATAGCCGCTAGTGCGTGCTTCATAAGCAGCCGTGTTCTCCCCGGTGTCATACGCTCCAGAGGTGTAAGGGTCAGCACTAGGTTTCGCACCGGTGTCGCCGGTTTGAGGGGCATAATGTCCAGTGTCAGATTGGTTGTAGGCTCCAGAGCTGGCGTTCTCGGCTTCGGGAACGGATTCGGAATTGACCGTGCCTGATTCCAAGTCAATCGGATTGGAGGCTCAGCCTGGGGAAGCCTAGCATGGGGGATATGCTTATACTTGATTTATGACCGTGATGGCCTGTGAAGGCATCTTTCACCTTGTGCATGAGCTTGGACATGACGGACTTGTGCAGTACTATAGACTTCCAGTTTCAAGTATGCAAGAGAACCACGGGGTTGATCGAAGTTGTAGTAGTTGGGTTTAAGCATCGTTTTTGGGCTGCATGTAGTCTAAATAGAGATT
Organism: Aspergillus uvarum CBS 121591; assembly: GCF_003184745.1. Lineage (NCBI taxonomy): Eukaryota > Fungi > Ascomycota > Eurotiomycetes > Eurotiales > Aspergillaceae > Aspergillus > Aspergillus uvarum. The sequence goes on along the minus strand of NW_020291310.1, from coordinate 264,291 downwards.
CCTAGCTCAAACGCCGGGTCGGTTCACGAGCAGCTCCAGAACAGCTCCTCAAAGGCGACAAACCTTAATGTTAGTTTGGTATATGGTCGAGCCAACAATAGCACGCCTGTCCGACCATATGACGTGCCGATACCAATTGTGGTTGGTGACAATAGAGAAAGAGGTCAGGAGTGTGAATGTCGTTCACGTCATCTGGCGAACCCCGGCAATTCCAGACCGTGTTCTCATCAACGGGCACCAGCCACAGTCCCGCCCCCGCCATGGGAACACCCAAACGGTCCCACTTTGATGATGGCACGAGAAGTTTAAAATACTGCCCATCGGTCGGAAATGGGGTGCGGCATCGGCAGAGCCAAAGTTGAATGAATGAACACCAGTTGCCTTCACTACCCGGATGCCTTGTCTCTCAAATCATTTGCACTAGGGTTGCTGAGCCGGTTGAAGGGAAGCGAAGGGGGTGAACCGTGATCTGCAAGATAAGTTGAGCCTCATTGGAACGAATTGGGGTGGGAAAAGAGTTCCTGAAGAACTCGCAATAAAGACAGAACTGTTGCTTGACGGAAGAATGCCGATTGCTTGATTATTTATTCGTACTCGTAGTTGTCGAGGAAATGGAATGCTAGGGAGTCTGAGATCATCAATGTTTGTGACTGGAAAGGTGGACCCTCCGACTAAAGAGTGGGTGGAGATGGTGGATGATCGGCGGGTGGGGATGGAAACGAGGAGTCCATAGATGGCTATGAGTATCTTTGAGAAGGTGGTTAGAGAATGAGTGGACTGTATACCGAGTGAGTAGTATACACATAGAAGCATGAGGAAAAAGCGTGTTGGTCATTGCTCATGTAGGATGCTCAATCGAAGGTCAAACGGAGGAAGAGATGATAATCGCATTGATGGACAGGACAATGTGGACACTGGACGGGGCGGAACCTTCGAACCTTGGTTGCCTGACTTGGCCTGAGTTCCCAGGATGACACTAGCACTAGCCTCAGGCAGCAATCGCCCCGTGACCGGGTGACTGGGGGCTGAGGCTGTGCTTGCGTGTCTCAGCAGGAGTAAACGCAGAAAAGAAGAGGCCAGTCATTCATTCCTTCATCCTTACTTCTCTTTCCTTTCACTTACATACTAAATCATTTGAAACACTTTTTCCCTCTGTATTATCCTGCATCGTTTTTGCGACCACTCAATTCCTCATAGTTCTTCTGGACGACCAAATTGGCGCGCGCGTGTTGACATCCTTCCTTTCCGCCCTCCCTCTCTCCCTCCCCTCTCTCTCCCCCTCCCTCCTCCCTCCTTCTCCGATTCCTCCCCCCCTCCCTCCTCGCTTTTGATCGCACTTTCGGGGAGGTTCGACCTTCTTTTCATGCGAACTGTCGGATTTCTTTTGTTCATCGTCAACTAGTTTTCTACCTTTTCGACTTCGATGAGTGCGGCTGCTGTCGGCCTGCAGCGACCGTCTGACTGGTCATAAGATCCACTCTCTGCCAGCAACCGCAGGGTGCCACCATTAATTAGTACCACCTCGATAATCACAACTCTACCCCAAAGTTATTATCACGCTTCCTGGATACTGGACGTTGACCGTGGAAGGTTGTCTAAGGTCTCACTTCTGTCACCTACCACACCATATCCAAGACGATCATTGTATTGTATCGTTCGGGGACTAGAAGCATTGCGTCACCATGCGACCACCACGCTTGATCGTGATTGTGTTTTGCTTGCTTTTCTTCCCGATCTTACTCACTTTCTTCTCGGCACTAACCACTTCCTCCCGCGTCTCTACGCCAAGTTCGCTTGCTGGTCAAGCGTCGGGTCTCCATGCCCTTTTCTCCTTTAACCTTCCATCCTCGCTCTTTCCGCCCTCCGCAATCATCAGTTTGACCGATGACAACTCGACCTTTTTCCTGGCCAGACCTGCAGCGTTTGGCCCATTGCTGCCAGACAAGGGGCTGAGCGGTCAACTGTGGATTGGAAGCGGATTTGGAGAACGCACGACGGCGGGAGCGGAGGGGGAACTGGGCTGTTCAGATATCCCGGGATGGGGCGAAGGCGACCCTCACAAGCCAGGGACGGCCGACGGAAACACGGGCAAACCACGAACCGGAACCACGAGCGAGGGCACGAAAAAGCAGGCCGACGCTCATTCAGATGCCGACTCCTCGCGTATCCCGAAGGAAAGAGCAGGGACCGGCCTTTCCACTGATGACGGAACCGATGATCATCTGCACCACCCCCTTCCGGAGTCTGCAGGGACAGATGCAACTGCTATGGAGAAATCCGGGGATCACTCTCCGAGCTTACTCACAACCCACGCCGATATTCAATCTCTGCAGGAAAGTGCGGAGATTGACGGCAAGGTGGTCTTGTTGAGTCGGGGTGGCTGTGGCTTCCTTGAGAAGGTCAAATGGGTGCAACGGCGAGGAGGTATTGCTCTGATTGTTGGTGACGACACTCGGGGTGGAAGTCTAGTCACTATGTATGCACGCGGCGATACGTCGAACGTGACAATCCCTGCCCTGTTCACCTCCCACACTACCGCCCATCTGCTTTCTTCCTTGGTTCCGCCTCAGATGGTCGAAGATACGGAGGCGGATGACGCTGCAGCTACTCAAACTGGCCAGTCGGGCCATCGCACTGCTGGGAAGCAACATCTTCACACAGCAACAACCACAGTAGTGGCCGCCTCGAGTACGCCCACTAAGCACACGATGGCCGACAATAGTGTTGCCCCCGCCAGTCCGAAAGGCGGTCTTTTTCATGCTTTGCTGTCCCTACTGGGCCTTGGTAGCAGTGGAAGACGACCGTGGTTCTCACCTGAAGATAGCCGTCGCCCGCCAAACAGTGGAAACATCAACTGGATCATGCTAGATCCTTGGGATGATCATGCACCATCCCAGCAACAGGCAGATGTTAGCCGCTCCCCAACAAAAGCAGACGGAGCTACCATCAACCGCAAGAAGCATGGATCACTGTCGAGCGGCTCGGATGCAGATGGGTTTGTAATCGGAGTCCAGGACTGGCGAGATCCAGATCTAGTCGCACCGAAGGGCAGTGTTCTTCCGACACCCACTGGTATCGCGGGCGTAGATGGGAGCAACGTCCAAAGCAGTGACAAAGCCACCGCTGCCGCTTTGAAAGGCGGCAGCATCACCCCGGGTAGTGGCGAGTACTACACCGTTGACAAGTCTACTATCTCGCAAAAAGGGAGCTCAAGCGGCTCGCAGTCTCAAAGCTCGCATCGTGGCAGCAGCGATGACGACGCATCTTCGTCTGGAAGCAGCTGGCTTTTCAAGCTCTGGTCAAGTAGACAAGAGCCCGACGGAAACCGGGATTCGGGCGTCAAAGATACACTTGCTGCAGAGGATAAGCTCCGCAAGCCTTCCTCAGTCAGTCAATCAGGCGCGACGACAGCTGACCACGAGGGCTTGTGGGTCACCTTAACGCCGACGAGCATGTCTACCAGTCCTTTCTTCGACACGCTCCTTGTCCTTGTCATCAGTCCGCTGCTTACACTGAGCGTGGTGTACATTCTGCTGTTGCTCCGGTCCCGCATTCGCCGACGAAGATGGCGCGCCCCGAAATCTCTGGTGGACCGCCTTCCCGTGCGAACGTACCACACAATTACCACCTCATCTTCTGCCTCTAGCTCACCGCGGTCCGTCAGCCCTGGCCCGGTCTCGCCTACATCGCCCCTTCTGGGTTCTGGAAGCCGCTCAGACACCAAGAGTGCACCCAAAGTGTCGTCTACCAAGAAGGAGAAATCTGGATCCACTCTCTGGCGACGCAAGTACACGGGACGACAGGTCGAATGTGTTGTTTGCCTGGAAGAGTATGTCGATGGAGAAAGCCGGGTGATGAGCCTGCCTTGTGGACATGAGTTCCACGCAGAGTGCATGTAAGTACCCCAGTTGATCTTTATCATGCCACATCTAACGCTGCACAGCACTCCTTGGTTGACTACACGCCGACGAACATGTCCGATTTGCAAGGGGGACGTCGTTCGGTCGATGGCTCAAAGTAGGGCCGGCGATATGCGCGACCCCGCTGCGGAGCAGATAGTCGGGGCAGGTCAGCACACTCGCGAGGTTGAGTCACAGCACGGCGTATCCTCGGCTCCGGTCCCGATCACCGGAGGCAGCGAGGACGAGCTGTCTGACGTGGAGCACCGCGCAGGCGCGGACGCGGGAGTGCATGAGGCACATGCGTCGTCGGCGCCACCGACCTGGCGCAACTACGCGGCGTTGAGTTACTCTGCACTGAGCGGGGACACGATCTGGCACCAAACTCCGACGGACGGGCGGCGATGAAGCCGCGGGCGGAAAAGTTGTCTTCCCAGCGTTTGGATTCGAGCATGTGCTGCATTAGCGATCTTTTGATATCAGGGTTGTATGTTGATGGCGTTTGCGGGTTAAGTAGGCGTGCTGGCGCGGCTCATGGCCAGGCGCCGAGCCGTCAACCGGGAATTACTGAATGCCATGACGGCGAGCAGGGATGGCTAAGTTAGATAGCATTGCTTGCTAATCATAATCATAGCGTACTATCTCATTACTGCTTTGGTTTCTAGTGGTAGCTGCAGGGATGATGATCCTTAACTGCCTAGCCTACGTCAGAGCCTCTGGTACAGTCCGCATACATAGAACCCCTCACCTTCGACCCCTGAACACTTCCTCTTGCTCATACAACTCTCTCGACAGAGGAGGATATTGCCGGCGTGCAGGTGCCGGTGCAGGTGTTGGCGCCGGAGAGGGATGCGGTGTATACGGCGCAGCCCAAGGAATTCACCATCAAGATTTTGCAGGAGAGGGGGGGGTGCAGTTCGAGTATCGGTTACTTCCGGGGGTGGAGCATGGGTGTTTCACAAGGGGGATTGAGGGGGTTCCGGGGGAGGGAGGCGGTTGGGTATTGGATGAGGGGATGGTTGTAGATCTTATTGAGTTGCGGATGGTGCGTAGGAGGTTGTGGATCGAAGGGGCTGTGGAATTGTGATGGAGTTGGGGTTTGGTGCTGTTTGTTTGTGGTGAGATTACATTGTTTGTTGATGGCGGCTGTACACAGACAATCAGCTTATCTTATCGGAACTTGGAAGCTCTTATCGATAAGCCGGCCAAGCTCTTTGCGACATGATGACGATCATCTCCCCTCCCCTCGTCCTTTTGCTGCTCCTCCTTCAATCACGCCCAATTCTTCCACCACCAAACCCACCACCACCACCACCACTGCAGCACACAAAACCACCACATCAAACCAAGCACCACCATGTCCGCCCTGAAAGAAGCCTTTGTCAACGAAATCGCGCACCTCCGCGCCATTGCCAAAGACCTCCTCTTTTCCGGCACATACATCTACCCCATAAAAGTACGCCTCCCCCCAGCAACCCCCATACCCCCATGCCCCCCGTCCCCTCTTCCCCAAGACATCCCCAAGACATCTCCAAGAACCAAGACCTAACCAGCAACAGGGAATAATCTACACCCTCCATCACCGCCCCCTCTGGACCCCTCTCCTCTCGCGCTCCGCCAAAACCCTCACGCTGGGCCTCGGCATCACGACCACGATGTTCTTCTTCACCTACCTCCCGCAAGTGGCGCTGCTCACCTTCACCGCGGGACCCTTCCTGGCGCCCTTCTCCGCCGCTTTCCTCGTGCTTTCCGAATCCTCCACCATCACCACCTACCTGGCGCGCTCGTTCCTCCTCGCCGACGCCATCACCGACACCTTCGACGCGACGCTGCTCGAGCGCGGCGAGGACGCCCTCGTCGCCCGGGAGCGGGCCGTCGCTGTGGCCCCGTCTGCGTCCAGCAGCAGCACCAGCGGTCCCCGTCTCGGCAGCCGCCTCAAGCACCCGATCGAGAAACTCTCGCCGCAGATGCTGCTGCGCTCGCTGCTGTACCTGCCGCTCAACTTTGTGCCGGTCGTCGGCACGATTGCCTATATCTATGTGCAGGGGAAGCGCGTGGGGCCTGTGGCGCATGCCAGGTATTTTCAGTTGAAGGGGTGGGGCAGGAAGGAGCGCGAGGGGTGGGTGGAGGGGCCCGGGCGGAGGGGGGCGTATACTGCGTGAGTCTTCCGTTATTCTTTGGGGGTGAGCTGGGGCTAATTTGGTGTGGTGGGCAGGTTCGGAATGGCCGCGTTTGCGTTGGAGATGATTCCGTTTGCGTCGATTGTGATGGCTTTTACGAATACCGTGGGGGCGGCGCTGTGGGCGGCGGATTTGGAGAAGGCGACGCGGTGAGGGGTTTGGGGTTTGGGGTTGGGTTGGGTTGAGGCTGGAAGGGTGGGCTCAAGGTTGAACTGGGTGGCTGCAAGGGCTGGGGTTGTGGTGTAGGGTGTTGGGGATGTTGCGATAGTTGTATATTGGGTGATGGAGTTTTGTAACTTTCTGTATCTGTAGTTTACCCCGGGACATAGCTGTAGTCATAGTGCACACTGAATGCCATGTATTTGCAACTTTTTAAGTACCGTCCGCAGCTATCACTCAATCAACTCGTGCTCCGCCAGGCACTCCTCCAGCAGCTCGGTCATCAGAGGAACCATCTCCCCCTTTCGAATGGCCCGGTAGAGCACCCCTGTGTAGGAGCCCACCGTCGGCGCCTCGCGGCGTCGACCCGTCCGCATCGCTTCCGCCGTCGGCGTCAGGATCTGCGCCGTGCACAGGAACGGGACCCCCAGCGTCCGCCGCACAAACGCATAGACCTTCTTCGCTGCCACCCCCAAGTACGCACTGGCATTGCCGTGGATCAGATACGCATCCCGATTGACACACCACGCGTCTAGAAGCAGGGTGTCTGTACCTTCGACAAAACTCTGCAGCGCCCCGAGCAGCTCGGCCGACGATGCACTGACCCCCACATGGTCGAGGATGGGTACCCGCATGCTTTTCGCGATGTGCAGGAACCGGTCCTTCGCATCCATTGTGACGGTGGAGTCGAGCATCGTCTCAAGGTGGCCCCATATCGCACACGAGAGTGCTTCCACATCTATGGATCCCGTGTCATTCTCAACGTCTGCATCGGGCTCGATGGCTTGCAGCAACTCGTCGAGCAGCATCGCAAACGGACGACGGACCGAATCCAAGAACTGCAGCTGCATGGCTCGCAGGTCCAGGGCCTGGCAGACGGAGAGGAGGTGCGCGGCGGCGATCTCGGTCAGAACCCGCACGCCCGTGGCAGTGTACCGGGCCGAGATCAACGCCAGGGAGTTCAGCGACTGATTGCCCATCTCTGCGTTTTGGACGTGGTTCACCGGACCGGCGAGAAATCCCAGCTCCGACTGGAGAGCAGAAATGTATATGTCGATGGCCTTGAAGATCCCCGACTTGCTGGGCTCCTCGGCCACGAGGTTCGGCGGCAGGCCCCAGCTTGTGGCGGGGTTGATCATCTCCTGGCACTGCGTAAACAGCATGCGGCCGATGGTCTGCACGCCTTGGCGGCTCTTTTCCATCGCAGCGGTCACGGCCTTGGCCTGGAAATTGCCACCATGCAAGAACGCACCGTCGTGGGTCACTAATGGGTTGTCCGTGGTCGAATTGCATTCGATGCTCATCTGCTGGTGGGCGAGGAGTAGATCTTCTAGTACCGGACCGAGCCACTGCGCCGCAGTGCGGATGGAGTATCGGTCTTGTCGCAGAGCTCCGTCTTTCCCGTCTTTGGTCCGAGCCAGCTGGGATCCCCTCAGGAATGCGTGGATGTTGCGCGAGCTCTCGACTTGCCCGGGGTGTGGACGGACTTCTCCGAAGAAGCGATCGAAGCTCTCTGGTGATCCAAGTAGTGCTTCCACAGTCATGGCTGTCAGGATCTGAGAGAGAATCGCCAGTTGCTGCACGTCATGAAGCACGAGGGCACCACAGGCCGCCGATATAGCCGTTCCGTTGACAATAGCAAGTCCCTCCTTTGCCGTCAAGTCCACTGGCGGGATACTCGCACCAGCGAGGGCTTCATCTGCGTAAAGATCCCGATCGTGACCGGAGGTGGGAAACACCCGGATTGTAGGCTTTCCCTGGATGACACCGCTGATATATGCCAGCGGGCTCAGATCCCCAGACGCAGAGATGCTGCCGCGGATGGGCACCATGGGAATGATATTGTGCATTAGCAGTGCCTCCAAACGATCCAAAATGACCTGGCGGATGGCCGAATGACCTCGCAATAACGTGTTGATCCTTAGGAGGATAGCACCCCGGACCCAGGTCAATGGCAGATAGTACGACTCGCTTGCTTCCTCCTGTGAGAGGTCAAATTCACGGTAGTCTTCACAAATGCTGCGGCGGCGAGGTTGAGCATCGCGAGAACCCGGAGGAAGGATGCCATAACCAAGTTCTCGAGTCAGCACCCGCTGAAGCGCTTGAACATCTTTTGTGCGAGTATGTGCAGAGGCACCAAAGCCGGTGTTGACACCTAGCAGTGAGCAGATGCATCAACGTCAGACTCACAAACACTGGTATTGAAAGGCTCACATACCGTAGATCACTTCTCCTGATGAAAGACTATCCAGTAAGGCATTGTGACTTCTATTGACCTCCGAATATGCTGTTGAAGCAATTTTCACGCTCTGAGCATGTCTACACATTATTAGCGCAAGGAGGCTCTAAAGGTGTTCGTGACACACCTTGCAACATAGACGACATGTGGGATGTCCAAAGTATCACCATCGATGATCACTTCCCCCCCTGGTTCGCTTGCTAACTGGCGGCACAACTTCCATTGTTGCACCACCAAGGACGTATGGAATTTGTAGGACTGCATTTTGGGTGAGAACAGGAATTTCCGCGCGCAGTCGCCAGGTTTGAGCTCGCCTGATGTCTGTTTTTAAATACTGTACCAACTCACTACAATTTGTGGGGTTTCGAGTCCAGCCGTGACAGTAACGAGGCTACCAGCGCAGTCAGACTTGTGCAACATCGAGTTAGGCTTCAAAATTAGGCTGTCACTCTAATTCCTTCCAGCGCATAACACCGCCGAAAGGTGGCATATCATCCAGACCCGCTTCTCCGCAGGCACTTATGCAAGGCGTCCCCTAGCCCGGGGTCTGACCCACCAACGCTCACTAGTGTCTTATCGGACTGTAAGGAAGTAGTATCGCGTCTCAATAGCTTCATGTAATTCTTTCGGCATGAAACCTGTGGTTACTACGGAGTACGGAATATCACCTCTCAAGCCACTGCCACTCGAACTCCATTTTTGGACATCAGTGCAAGACCGGCGCTCTCAACCCACTCGTTCGGATCTCTGGATTCTATTGAGCGAAAATGTTGCGCCAGACGAGTGAGGACATAAGTAGCTTCGTTCAGGGCCAGATCCACTACAAGGGTGGTTGTGGCGTTAATACGGACGCCGCCATGAGCACGGATTGGATGGAAACACTTACTGCCAATGCAATTCCTCGGTCCGCCTAGGAAGGGGATGAACTTCTGTTATCAATTAGGAGCTAGCTCTGATGTCATTCAGAAAGACTCCTTACCCAATTTTGCTTTTGGTCGAGCCAGCGGTCGGGGTCAAACTCTTCTGCGTCGTCGCCCCATAGATCGTGACGGCGGTGCATGGCATACGTCGCGATGTGCACCATCGTACCCTTCGATACGAAGATTGGGGACTTGCCGTCGGCCCCTCCGCCAGTGGGAAGAACCGTGTCTCTGTTAGCAATTCGAGAATTGGAAGCTTGTGGTGGATGAATGCGAAGGCCTTGGTGGGGAATCGGTCGTTAGCATCGTCGTCCTGTCAGGTGTGCAGACCTCTTACTCTCAAATACACAGCCATTCACATATTTGAGGCCTTTCAACTGTGGCAGGGAAGGTGGCTGGCCGCGTAAGTGCTGTACTTCTGAGCGTACGCGCTCCCATACATCAGGACGCTTGGAAAGAATGAAGAATAAGTTAATCAAAAGGGCGGCGACGGTGTCTGCACCGGCAAAGTACAGGGTTGTAATCTCGTCCCGGAGCGATAGTCCATCCTGTGATATCTGACTGAGCTGATTTAGAAAACTTGGTCGATCCTCCTCATTCTCGTCCTTTCCCAAGTCTTGATCATTTACCCTGATTGCTTTGTCGACATATGGTTGGATGAATGAATGCACTGTACGAACTTGCGTCATAAATGCTTGCTGTGGCCAGATGAAGGCAAAGCGTCCTAGCAACCATCGAAACTCACATCCTGCCGCTGCCTCGTAGAATGCGTCCAATAAGCCTGATTGGAGTCTATCTGGACATTTGAGCGACTCAAGTGACTCCCCGAACAGAAAGTCTGTAGCAACATCGGCCGCAAAACGATGGAACAACGGAGCTAAGTCAAAGGTTTCCCCGGTGATGGGGACAATGGCGAGTAGATTCTGAACATGAGGCTCGAAAAGCTCAAGGTCACCAATACGAGCTTGACTGAAGCATTTTTGCAGGAGGGAACGTTTCGATCGCCACTGCACCCCGTCGATTTGAAAGATGCTGTTCCCCAGCAAAGGTGCAAAGGCCCTATGGCGTCGTGCTCCAGTATCAAAGTCCGCGAAGTTTGTGGAGAAGATGGCTCGCACATTGTCAGGCTCGATTGTGTTCAAAACCCACTGTCCTAGAAAGAGGGATCGATAGGTGTTTCCAATCTCTTGGTGTAGCTGTTGCTCGCGTCTCAGGTAGCATTGGCTCTTTCTCGCTTGTATCGAGTCACGTAGGTAGTCAGAACCCAGCAATCTCTCTCGATGGGGGTAACTTTTGAGCGGCTGGCAGCCCTTCAGTCGAGCTAGCTTGGAGTAGGCAATGATGGTGGTAATGAAATACCATCCACCCAGAAGCAAAAGGCCCCCGATTATGGTCAATGGATATTCTTGTATCATGCCGAAGACAATAGCTGTGGCTGTGTGATCGGAAGAGTAGAGAAGCGGCCAAAGCGGAAGAATAAGATAAGATGATGGAGACAAGTGAGCCAAAGAAGAAGCATGGGATTGGAGCAGCGGTGACAGCTGCACGCCTGACTGTCAAACACGGTGGGTGCATACATAAGATGCGCGACTCCGGAGGGCAAACCCCCTCTCATACCAATAACCTCTTTAGTATGCCATAGTTCTATCTCTACCTCTCTTCTCCTCCTCTTTCTCTCCATCACCAGCAGCATCTGTCTCTATTATTCCACTTATCCTCCTGTCACTTTGGCCTTCCTGACATTGAACATTCATCAAACTTCTCTTTTCCCAGGCTTGTTTTCTTGCATAAAGACAGATACAATGCCTGTTATTCCGAGAGGAGTTACTTGCGTTCCGAGCCATGGTCGACTACAGTATGCTCGGAGCCGACCCCGAATTCTCGGTGATTCACCTGTAAGAAGTCAAAAGCAAACAAACCCTTATTCCCCCCTTTCCAGCTGGTTTGTTACACGTCTCAATCACTGCCTTGAGATTCTTGTTGACGTCTCAAATTTTCAGTATAGGGCGGTTCTTGCACGTTCAACAGTGTCACTTTCCTCACCAATCCCCATGGAAACATCCCCGTGTAGCCCAGAAGACCTCACAGCGATCGATACTGTCTTCTGGAAAGAGACACTTGGCAGGGACTTGCGGATTCTTCTGGATGGCGCTGAGTATGACCAGTCTACGCAGCAGGCGGCTCTTGCGACAATGAGCCGCTATGTGGCCCCTTGCTTAGGGCCGCGTCCTTTGGTGGGAGAGGCTGGTAGGGACCAGTTTCGTCCCATGCAATGGAGAAGTTTCATGACGGACGATTTCTCTCCGATAGAATACAGTTGGAGCTGGGAGAACCTCGCTCCCATCATTCGCTATAGCTTCGAGCCAATTGGGAGGCTCGCAGGCACCTCACAGGACCCTTATAATCGGACAGCGCCGTTGGGATGCGTGCAGCAGCTACGGGGAATCCTTCCCGCCGCCGATTGGCGTTGGTTCGATCACTTTACCCAAGCCTTTCGGGGGCCGACGCCTCTGCCGCGCAAGGGGTCATCCTCCCACTCCAGCCCCTCAACAATTTTCCTGGCCTTCAACCTGGAGAAGCACGGGCACAGATGTAAATCCTACCATGTCCCACATTCGACATCGGATCAGTTGGGTAGCTCACGGCTTGACGTTCTGCATCAGGCTTGCCAAGCCCTACAGCAGCAACATGGGCTTCCAGCCTACGACTGTATCGAGCAATTCTTGCGACGGCAGGGGCAATCATCCACCCCACCTATCATACTCGGGGTGGCGGTTGACTGCGTGCATCCATCTCTTGCCAATCTTAAAGTGTATTTCCGATCCCGTGCGACCAATTTTGACAGTGTTCAGGAAACTCTCTTAATGGCAGGCGCATCGCCAAGCTGGGATACCCGTGCCCTGGAGGAGCTTCGAGAACTGTGGCTTCTCACGTTAGGGCTGCCATCCGATTTTCCCAACCATCAGCAACTGCCATCCAAGGACCATGAGACGTCAGGCGTGCTGTACAATTTTGGATTCAAGCAAGGCCAACGGTATCCTGACACCAAGGTGTACATTCCGGTGCGGCACTACGCGCGCAGTGACCGAGCAATTGTTCAGGGTTTGATCGAGTTCTTGGCGCGTCGTGGGCGAGCCCAGCAAGCTCAACGCTTCGTGCAAACCCTCGAACAGCTAGTCGAATCCTTCCGTTCCCTTGATGAGGCGTGCGGACTGCAAACATACATCGCCTGTGGGAATAAGGACGGTCGGCTTCGTCTGACCTCCTATCTGTCTGCAGAGATATACTATCCCGGACGGTGGTCTCGACAGCCGTGATATGGCGAGTCTGGGATTTCATTTGCCAACAAAATCTCTCCGCAGGAAACATCTATTGCTTGTTGGATGCACAATGCTTTGTATAAGTTATGATTCGTTTGTTGACTCGAGAATGAAAGATCCTCACTAGCTAGCAAGATGCAGCTGGGCTTGGCTCCTGGCAAATCAGGGTCCAGTTTGGATCATGCAGTAGTATGCACTGAGTGAGCATGTAGCCTGCTACTGGATCCTCAATGCCCATCAGCCTTTCAGTCTGTACTACTCCCGTACTGCTGTGGTAGTCGAGTTACTTGGACATCCTGTGCCATTTAGTAGAGTCGACACAGCCTAGTCATACAAACTAGGGCTCGGTTGCCTGACATACCATGGAATGAATCGGGCTGACCGAGAGTTAATTCGAGGGGGGAAGGGGGGAGGGGTTGGGGGCTGAGGGACAATAAGAGTCCATGGATGACCGCCAGATCGTCCCGTTGTGGAAATGCCAACTGTCGGTCGGGAGGGGTTGCAGCGAGGGGGTTTGCCAGGCGGAGTTGATTAGATAGGTGGTAGCACATACTAACTGGTAAATCCTCCCTCTCTCGGCGCTGACCGTCTCACCAATTTCTAATGCAGGTGGTACAGAGCAATCAACCCAGTCCCCTTCACCATGCCATTCTCTATTCGGGCCCACGCCTGCATTTCATGTCTCTAGGTCGCGGCGACTTCACAAGGCTTAGCAAGCAAAGATGAGATGTTTAGCTCTTCTTCACTCTTGTGGGTGTAACCCTCCTACCAGCTTCTTTTAACTCTTTCCGATCGGCCGATCGAGCTGATTTGAATGACCATCGGATCGGATGCCCTCGTGAGAGACAGCTGCCGGCAATGATCATGGCGACCGCTGTCACGGACAGCTACCTGAACGAAGACATCTCGGGTCGACTCTCAGCCGCGACGACCGTCATCGTTATACTCACCACTACTCTTCTAGCCCTACGCATATACGTGCGAAGCCTCGCCCATGTCTCTAGCGGCTGGGACGATATTCTGCTGGCTCCTGCTTGGCTTCTTTGCCTGGGAGCATGTATAACATGTTATAGTGAGTGAAAACGCTGATCTAGCATCTCCTGGCAATTCCAACTAAGCCCATCCTCTACAGTGGCTATCACGCATGGAGGGTCCGGTCGTCACGTAGAAGCCGTGATGATGGACGACCCCAAGAAGCTGATCATACGTGGGAAATTGCTCTATGCTCTCAGCTGGCTTACCGCTTTCGCGAATACCTTCTCGCGGACCTCCATCTTAGTCCTGTTCCGGCGCATATTCCCTCCGGGCATCACGCGCATCGTGACGGATCTCGCCATCGTTTACTTGATCCTCTTCGTCCTCGCGCAGGCGATTGTCGGACTAACGGAATGCCACCCGCTGGCATACTTCTGGGACCGCAGCATCCCCGGCGGGTGGTGTGTGGATCAATTCCTCTTCTACCGAATGTCTGGTCTGCTGAATATCGCTGGAGACGTGGTGATCCTGATTCTGCCCATTCCGACCGTCTGGACGCTTCATGCGTCCCTGGCCAGGAGAACCGGGATTGCCATGGTGTTTCTGTCGGGCAGCTGGTATGTGCCATCATCGTCAACGTGCTCCTAAGTAACGGAAATCTAATGATTTTGTAGTGGCCTCATAGCCTCGTGTGTCCGAACCTCCTATTTTTTCACAGCTGCCAAATTGTCGATGACCGACCCGACCTGTAAGGCACCCTTCCTCCTTCCCATGTCACCACGTGTTTGGTCTCTGATTAGCTGCAGGGGCGGACATCAACCTAATGACCTGGACTACCGTAGAAAGTGGTCTGTATCTCTCCGCTGCCTGCATGATCGGGCTGCGACCCCTGCTTAACCAAGTGGCGGGCTGGATGACAAGGTCTCGCCTCGGGGTATTCACAGCCAAAGGCACGAAGGCCCGATCGCGGCGGAGCGATCCAGATGACGGATCACAATTGATCTCGACTATGAAGCAAGATCATATCAACTTAGAGACCTTCGATCGAGACCGGGACACGGACGAGAGATCAGCCATAGGGAGTGGGGCGAAGCAGCCCTCTGTTGTATAGGAGGAGCTCTAGGCAAGCAAGGGCGTAAAGAATGGACACGCGGTCACAAGATCGCTGAACCTCGACACCATAATGCCTTTAGATAGTCTATGACCACTTTTCAATTCGCGAATTCAATATACAGCTCTCGAACATCTAGTTGGCACTGCAACCTCAAGTCTACATGTGCAGAAGACTATCTACGATCATGCTGTCTCATTCACGTCATGTTGGGGATGGTGAACTAGGATTTCACACTTTGAACGGGATGTAATGAGCTGGTCTTGATGTTACTAAAGTCAATCTTGTGATATTTATTATCATCACATTGATTGCCTTGTCTTGTACCTGTAGGCTACATTATCCCATGGCGAAGTTGCTTCGTCCTTCAGCAACGGGCAGTTACTCCAACACAGCCGGATGAGAGAACACACTCAAAAGTTTCAGGCAATTCTAATTTTCAACCATATTATGGTAGTATATGTATGACAAAAAAACAGATGCATTCTCAATTTGACTCGCTCTCTAATTAAAAAGACTTTTGTATGGGGCAGTTTGTACGGGGGGAGACGCCTTTCGTGGGATCCGTGAGCCTTTTCTCCCCCTTGTTTCGTCCTTAGGCGAAGAGCGCTTTGTAAGCTTGGGTATCTTACTTGTACGGTTTGCTCGACGGCCATCCCCAGGCTCTCCTGAAAGTTCTGCCTCGGGGTCATCATTATCATCGTCAGGGATACTTGCTCGGTCCTGCTCTTCAGCATCTTCTTCCTGGTCCACCTCTGAATCTGAAGCAGAATGATCATCCAGGTCCTCCTCCGGGGAATGAGGGCGCTCTTCCTGCAATTCTAGGGGTTTCCCCTCAGGGGAGTCTTGGACCTTCTCCTCCGGCTGATCTTCGTGAGGTTCCTCTTCATCGTTGTCAGCATGGTCTTCTTCGTCGGAATGCAGATCGTGAGAGTCTTCGGGATCCTCAGGTTCCTTATCAGAGGAGTCATCTTCCTGGCTCTCTTCTGCCAGATTAATGAAAGGGTTTCTCTCAAACTCTGCAACACGCTCCTGTTCACCATGGTGTCCTTCCGGGTGTCCTTCCGGGTCTCCTCCACGAACCGAGCTGCGGTCAATTTCTACCATCATAGAATCTCTGTCACGAATCAGCAGAGGGCTAGGACTACGAGAACCTACATCATTAACAGCCGATGTCCTTGCAGCTAGTAGCTCGCTGCGGCTGCGGCTGCGCTGTCTCCCTCTGGCGTCATTGCCGTGCTCGTACGGCTCGATGCCGATCCTTCGCCCTTGAAGGTGCATCTCCAATAGCATATCCATTGGCCCGGGGAGAGCCAGCAGCGCAAGGTCGTCGAGGTGCCCCGCAATATGCCGCAAGAAGCCCTCATTCCCGTGTCTCAGAGCGCTGTGATCGCCTTCGCGAAGACCACAGAAAGGACACTCCTCGATCGGATGAGCTTGCTCGCTCGCGCTTGCACGTCGGTGGTCGTTCATGTGCTTGATCCATGCTTTCATGCTCCCGAAGACGCTGGAACACGGGCCCCAGAGGCACAGGTAGGGTCGTACGTCCTGGAGGACGTGATCCTCCCACCGGACCGCATCGAACTCCCCGACTGGGAAGTAGACCATGCAGTAGGGGCAGCGGAAATCGGGCTCACCTTCTTTGCTTTGCGGCATTGGGGGCCACGTGAAGACGTCGGGCATGGCCCGCAATCGTTGGACTCTTTCACGACTAGATTTCCGCTTGCTAGACCCGGCTCGTCTGCCATGTTTATGCTGATGATACCCGATGGCGATGCGGCTGTCGACCAGCCTTGTCCCGAGCCGATCGTGCAGCTTGGAGTCGACGCAGGGGAACACCTGCTTGATGATGCGAGACACGAAGTCCTTGAATTTAGACGTCACGTCGTTGTTGTCAGCATCCAACACGGAGAACATGGAGGGGTCCTCATGCTTCCGGGGGCGATGTTTGCCGTGCCCTTTGCCCCGAGCATCGGATCTGAGCACATGCACGCGCATCTTGTTGATGAAATTGTAGACGTTCTTCAGAAATGTGACCCGAGGCGCTTTCTTGACCAGAAGCACCAGCAGATTGACGCGCATGAGCCTGAACAGATAGGTGAATAGATCCATGGTCGTCGGGTGCTTGGCCTGGTATCTCACCGATGCTTTCTTGCTCGTCAAGAAACGAGATTCCTTGACGAAGCGTCGGAATGTGTCATGGACATCCGTAAACGAGAGGGTCCTCTGCACCCGGTCTTTGACCAGCTCCTGTAGCATGGCTTCGCAGATCTGAACCTGGCCGTAAAGACTCCTGATGGTGGTGAACCGGGACATGGTGGTGTACATGTCGACCGAGGATCAAGGCGTTGAGTATCAGCAACTTTGGGCTGGAGCGTCTTTCGAGTCTTGGGTGGGATCCTGTCTCGAGGCTATTTATGTTAATTTGCGTCTGCAGCGGCTTTGTTTGTGACTTGCGAACAATGGCATTGTTTTGACTTCGAGCATCTGGTTCTTGGCTGTTTGTGTAGATTTTACTCCCCTGAAACCTACCGGAATTGTCTATAATGTCTTTGCAAGCGAGACAAAGGTTCATTCGATAGTCAATTGAGAGGGAGTTGACGAAGAAAGAAACACAATTATTCTCTATTGTCTCGCTTCTATTATATAGTCAAGGTAATCTGCGTTGTTCCAGCTGTGTTATGCCACAGGAGACTGAGCTTCTTAGCCAGACCATTCTCCTCATGCCTCGGTCGGGACCGCAAGCCTCACTGGATATCTAGCGTATTATGTCGAGTCAAATGGAGAGACAGACATGTTCGTCCAACTTGATTGACTACAATATGTTGCTCTGTGACTAATGCTAATATCGAGTACATGCTTGGCAGAGGAAGACTTTGTGCGACACACTCCCTTGCAGCTGATTACCGGGATGACATTCTCATCTTCCCCTCACACACACACACACACTCTCTCTCTCTCTCTATCTCTCACTTCTTCTCTTTCTCCTTCCCCTCAACCCACTTTCTTCTCCATCTCTCTCAAACCCAAACCCAAGGAACACTACCATGGAGCAACCAACTTCACCATTCCCTCTTCCAGGCATTCAACACGGCCAGCGAATCCTCGCTAGTGTCGTAGAGAGCCGTGCAAAGAACGAACCCAATAGCGCGTGGGTGTCCGTCCCCATAGATGATGCCGATCTATCGCGGGGCTTTCGAGAAATCAGCTTCCAGCAATTGAACAACGCAGCCAACCATGCCGCCCACTGGCTTCACCAGCATTTGCCTGCCACAACGGAGCCATTTCAATGCTTCGCCTATGCAGGTCCCAAGGACTTTCGGTATGCCATTCTTGCAGTGGCCGCAGCCAAGTTGCAGAAAGTGGTTTGTTGCCGTGGATGTCTCCTGCCTGCAAGGAAGTCACGTTGATGTCGTTTGCAGATCGTACTTCCTTCTCCACTCATCACGCCCGAAGCTCAACTACGTATCTTCCGGCAGAAGAACTGCACTGTGTATCTGCGACCTGCATCAATGGTAGACCATGTGGCGGCTATTCTTCGGGAGACACCTGAGATCCAGCCGTTGACGGTTCCTGAGCTTGGGGATTTCTTGCAGGATGCTGAGGCTGCGCCGTATACGTGTTCTAAGACATGGGAGGAGGGAAAGGATGATCCGTGGATGGTCTTTCATACGTCTGGCACAACAGGTAGAAATCCAGCTTCTATGAATTATTATTATTAGTCCACTCCCAGCTGACAAGTTTGAGTTAGGCTTCCCCAAACCTGTTACGTATACCCATCAGATGATGGCAAGTCCAGATCTTGCTGCATCTCTGCCTGACATCGAGTATACTCACGTGCATCAATATGCTCTTCAACGGTGGTATACACCGCTCCCTTCGCTTCATGTGCGTCTAGAATTCTTGGGTCTAATTTCTCGTTCGGGATACTGACGCCTCCAGTTTGTGGGAACGGTGATGACCCTGTCTATGACTTCCTTCGTCCACATGGTCGCGGTAGTGGGTCCTTCCGCACCCCCGTCGCCCCAGGTTGTTGCGGACATCCTGCGTTATGGCCGAGTAGACGGAGCCTTACTCACCCCCGCCCTGATCGATGAGCTATGTCTCATTCCTTCTGGACTGGAGGCTCTACGCAACCTAAAGTATGTGCACTTTGCCGGGGCGCCTCTTTCTGCCAAAGCCGGTGCGCAGCTGGCTCCACATGTTCACCTAGTGCCCTGCATAGGCAGCACCGAAGCAGGGGGCTATTTCACCACAATCCAAGACAAAGACCGTCCGTGGGATTACATCACCTTTCAAAAACACGCAGGCGCCGAGTTCAAGCATCGTTTCAATAATCTACATGAGCTAGTCTTTGTTCGGCGACCAGAATGTGCTATGCAGCAGATCTTCTCTGCGTACCCGGACAGAGATCGCTTCGAGAGCAAGGACCTGTGGGTTGAGCACCCTGAGCTTAAGGGCTCGTGGAAGATTATCGGGCGTACCGACGATTACGTGGCGCTCGCACACGCGGACGGGCTGCATGCCTCGCTGTTGGAGCCGGAGATTGAAGCCCACCCGGGCGTGAGGTCGGCTTTGATCGGTGGCCACGGTCGTCCTGCACCTGTGCTCATTGTAGAGTTTTTCCCCAAGGCAGAGGTGGGCCATGATCATCAGTCCCTGGTTAAGAGTCTGCATCCGTATCTCGAAAGGGTCAATGCGCATGTGCATGACTGTGTGAGACTCTCGGCAGACCGGATCATAATTGCGAGCAAGGACAAGCCTTTTGTGCGTACGATCAAGGGGAGCGTGGCCCGATTGCAGACTCTTAGCCTGTATGAGGGTGAGATCGCGGCGCTTTTTGGGCAGTAGGTCAGCGATGAATCTGACCGTAGTGTGCCAAAGTAAGAATGGAGGAACAAAGTTTTACTCGTGGGCCATCATCACATGTCAAGTTGTGTAAATATGAATCCGCTGTAGAGTGCAGCATGCATGGTGTAACCGGAATTCATGTGAACAGGAATCAGCTGAGATCAGCACTAGTTCAGTCCGACTGTATTGTAAGAATGGGGAAATCCACCCGAAAGGGCCCTGGAACTCCGCACTGGAACCTCCCCCGCACCCGCACACTCAAGCTTTCCTTCTACTCCACATCCCCAGAGCTCACCACCACCACCACCACCACCACCACTATCGACATCGAATCCTCCAAACGAGCCATCATGGAGACCAGTCCATTCCGCATCATTGAGCACTCGATTCCCGGCCAGCATATCCGCGATCACCACCACGCCATCAGAGGCCGCCAAGAGACCGCTCTCCGCCTCGCCATCAAACAATACATCCCTGTCGACCGACCCGACCCGATCCCCGAGCATGCTGTCACTATCATCGGTGCGCACGGCACAGGCTTTCCCAAGGTGAGTCAATTCAGTGAAGCCCAGAGAGTCGCATCCTAAGAATAGAGTCCAGGAAATCTACGAGCCTCTATGGGAAGACCTCTACGCCCAGATGAAGCAACACTCGATCCCGCTGCGGGCCATCTGGGTCGCCGACGTCTCGAACCAGGGAGCCAGCGGTGTGCTGAATGAGGATATCCAAGGCGATCACAGTATGCTTCCAGCCCCACTGTCAAGAACAACACCATCACAAAACTAACACAACCACAGCAAACTGGTTTGACCACTCCCGCGACCTCCTGCATATGGTCAACCACTTCCGCGAGGAAATGACCCGTCCGATCATCGGAGTCGCACATAGCATGGGATGTGCGCAGCTGTATGCCTACCTACCCTTCCCACCATGCTCCAACCCATGCGGGACTTTTCTGATAACCAAGCAAACCAGAGTCCAACTATCAATCATGCACCCGCGCCTGCTGTCCACCCTCATCCTCATCGAACCCGTCATCCTCGACTTCGCCGGCCGCACCGCGCGCAGCCCCAACCCGTCCCGCTCCGCCGCCCTCCGCAGAGATCTGTGGCCCTCGCGCGCCGCCGCCGAATCCGCCCTCCGCAAGTCGCTATTGCGCCGCTGGGACCCCCGCGCCGCGTCGCGGTACCTCCACTTCGGGCTGCGCGAGCTTCCGACCCGGCTATATCCTGCTGTTGACACCAGCACTCTCCCGAGCCTCGGAGACAGCAGCAGCAGCAGCAGCAGCAACAACAACGACAACAAAAACTCCCCAGACCCCCCAATTGCCCAAAACCCACCACCACCCCCACCCACCGCGGTAACCCTAACAACCACCAAACACCACGAAGCATGGAGCTACAGCGTCCCCAACCTAGAACCCGCCAGCGCACACCTCGACCCCCTCCTCCTACCAGACTGGGACACCGAATTCGAGCGGCCCTTCCGTGTCTCTCGCCCGGAGTGCCAGATCAGCATGCGCAATCTTCCCTCCGTGCGGCCGAGCGTGCTCTGGGTCTTCGGCGGAAAGAGCTATCTCTCGCCGCCGGCGGAGCAAGACAAGAAGGTCCGGTTGACGGGGTCCGGGACCGGTGGGAGTGGTGGGGTGGCAGACGGGAAAGTGGAGAAGGCGGTGCTGGGGACGGGGTCGCATATGTTGGTTGTGGAGCAGGTGGGGTGGTGCGCGGGGACGATTGCCGGATGGTTGGGGGGATGGTTCAAGCGGTATGAGAAGGAGGAGCGGTTCTGGGGGGGTTATCAGTCCAAAAAATCGGACGGGGGCGAGATGTTAAGGCTTTCGGAGGAGGGGTTGGAGGCTTCAGTGGGGGATCTGGGGGTGGAAAGGCCGAGGGGAAAGGCGAAGTTGTAGACCTGACCTGGCTGTGGGTGCTGTGCTGGTTCTGAGGGTATTCGGTGGGGGTGGTTGTCTTGTTGCTTGCTGGGATAATGAAGGGTTGTCCGCATTGATACGCGTAGGCTAGAGTCGTGGGTCAAGTAGGCTCAAGCTTTAGGAGACTCCCACACTTCCCCATATTCTCTTCGTTAGATCAGTTCAGGGAAAGAAATCCATCCTACAAGCGAAACATGACTACATTTTGAACTTATAGCCCTAGACACGCCCTGAGGCATCATGCAAACATTCGAACGAACAAAAGAACATGCTCAAACAAATCAGTCAAAGTCGCTTGCTCATCCTGCCTTCAAAAGCCGACAGACAGCAGATGATCTAAGTATATGCCATAAAGATACAAACAATGTCCAGTACATACACAACCCCCAAACCATTACAGAATCCCCGGATCCACAGTATATACACACCCAACCCCACACTCCCTCCCCCCTCAAATCTCGGCACCAGGCACACACCCCCAACTACACCCCAACCTCCGGAACGGCAACGGCCGCAGAGTCTCCCCGGACGGCCGCGGGCCCTTCAACCCGTTCTCATACGTGCTGCAGTCCCACCACTCGATCCATTCGGTGCGCGCGAGCACGAACCCACGGTGACACACGGAACAGCTGCGGCCGCCGGCCGCGCGCACCTCCCTTGCGTCGCGCAGCAGCCGCAGCATCAAGGCCGGGTAGCCGGCCAGCTCCGCGTCGTGGAGGAGATCGAATGCCGGGGAGCGGGTGAGCGAGAGGAGGGCGAGTTCGCGGAGGGAGGGGACGCGCGAGGCAGTTGGAGGCATCACGTCCTGGGGGGCAGCGTCGGCGTCGGTATCGAGCTCCATTGCCGTCAACTGCTGCTGCAGCTCGACCGGCAGCAGCACGCCTTCAGCATTGTAGCGACGGACGGGCCCCGTGGCGACGTGCACGGGGGCCCAGGCTTCCTCGGGCGCGGGGCCGTCGTAGACGCACGACCGCAGCTCGCGGGGGACGTGCCACTCAGCCACGACCGCCGCTGCCGCCTCGTCTTGGTCCCCGTCATCGATCTGCAGAAGCGGGTTCGGGCGCACGGTGAGATGCTTCAGGTCGCCTTTGCGGATCAGCCACAGCAGCTCCCAGGGGAGGGTGCGCAGCCGGTTGACGGAGAGGTTGAGCTCCTGCAGCATGGTCAGGCGGCGGATCGCGGGCGGGATCGCGGTGAGCTTGTTGTTGCGCAGGCTCAGGACACGCAGCGTGTCCAGCTCGAAGAGCTCGCCGGATAGCGTGGGCAGGGCGTTCCCCGCGAGGAACAAGCGCAGGAACGGCTCGAGCGAGGTGTACACGTCTTCCGTGACGGGGGGTTCCGTGATGGCGGGGAGTTTGGTGAGGTGCTGCAGCGGACGCAGCAGGCCGGATGGGATGCTGCGGAGGTTTCCGCCGCTGGGTGTTGTTAGTGTTCATGCTCATGCCTCCTTGGCGGATCAGAGTTGAATTCTCAGGGCAGAAACTCACCTCAAATCCACACTATCATCCCCCCTCTCCAGACAGTCGTTCACAATCGCCCGCGCGATCTGATGCTCCCTGGGCTCTTCCTCGATTCCACGCCTCAGCCCTCCTCCCAAGGTAGCTCTCTGACCCTGACCGAGCGAACTCGTAATTCCAGAAACCTGCTCCCCCCATTGCTGCTGCTGCTGCTGCCCCAGTTCCACCTCCCCCCCCACCCCCTCCTCCCTCCTCTTCCCATTCCCAATCCCCTTTCCAATCCCATCAAGCCCACCCTCCCCATTCCCATCTCCAACAAACTGCCCCCAAACCTCCTCCCCCCACGACGCATCAGAGCCCAAAAACCCTCCCGCCACAGAATCATCACTCCCCATCCAAACCCCACTATCCACCAACCTCTTCTCTCGAAAATCCACCCTCTTATTGCGCTTGGGACCCTCTTGACCTTGCGATGGTTGCGGCTGATGCCCCCCCGACGACATCATCTTCTCCCCCCACCACGTCCCGCGATACCGGCGCTTCCGACTCCCAGACCCTGAAGGGTGATGAGAATGATGTGTGGTGGCGGTTGCGTGGCTGGCACCCCCCGTTGCTGCCGCAGCAGAGCCGGTGTAGTTCTCCAGCCCGCCGGAGCCGGGGACATCGTCGCTGGAGAAGAAGGCGGGGTCGCTGGAGGGTTGGCTGGAGCGGTCGTCGCAGCGGGAGCGGGCGGTTAGGGTGAGGCGGGAGTGGTGGTTGTGGTGGTTGTGGTGATTGTGGTGGTTGTGGTGGTGGCGGCGGGTTGGCGAGGCGCGGTGGTGAATGCGACGCGGGGGTGGTGGGAGTGGGGGATCGAGGGTTGGGTCCATTTTGTGCTCGGTTGCACTTCAAAAGATGTGGTCGATGAAGAGGTGTAGTAAAGAAGACAGAAACAAACCGCACCCTCTCGCCTCGAGTGTGGGCTGTTAGCAAGGGAACTTGGCGCGGCGATCGGGGTGAATCAGATCAGATCACCCTGTCCGTCGGATAGAATGACGTCCGAGAGAATGTCGATC
This sequence comes from Aspergillus uvarum CBS 121591, assembly GCF_003184745.1. Taxonomy (NCBI): domain Eukaryota; kingdom Fungi; phylum Ascomycota; class Eurotiomycetes; order Eurotiales; family Aspergillaceae; genus Aspergillus; species Aspergillus uvarum. Next base: position 240,195 of record NW_020291310.1, on the reverse strand, counting down.
AACTGGGACTGGGAAAGATTGGGCGGCGCTAGTTGGATTACACTAGCCCTTCTTGATGCTGGGCCTGCATGTCACAGCTGTCATTTAGGAAATGCTTGAGGAATGTTTGTTCGCGACGGAGTTGAAGAATGGAGGGGTTCCCTTTTTTTTTTTCTTGTGGTGTTGTTGTTGGAGACGCGTCGCGCTGGTTCGGAGCGGGGCGATAAGTAGTCACTTACTACAGATTGAGAACACTACCTACCCAAGACCCTTATCCGGGTCATTTTTTGCAGCTACAGTACTGAACGGCTATGTCTAGGTTCACTGTCTGACTCGGATTTTATTCTATTTATCTAGACTATTTCTGCGGACAAAAAATGGTCAAGTAGATTGGGGGTCGGCCACTATACATTGGATTCACCACTACATATGTGCACCGCTTCCAAACTCACAGCGAGACCCCAAGAAAGTAAGAAAAAAAAAATAGGTATATAAACTAAATTCCCCGGAGAGATACTTGTGCTGGTCACCACCAGCCATCAAATCCATCAACTCGTCATATCTGAAACGTCATAAAGGGGTATATGGGTCCATAACCGAGCGTCCCATCCGGATTCCTGATCGCGATCAAGAAACCAGAGGTCGAACGAAGAGAAATTAAGTATAAGCGACGAAAAAAAAAATAAATAAGAACAGTTGGAAAAGTGATAAAGAGTCTGGTGGTCATGATGTGTAAGGTTGAACACAATTAATTTCGACCAAGTTGGCAATGGTTGACTCTGTTGACTTTGCTCACAGAGCGCCCATGATCAGTGCCAGAGATCCGGCGACAAGCGCAACAGGCATGCCAGCGGTGTTGACGTGGCCCGCGCCAGTGAAAATGGAAGACGCGGTGGCGGAGGCACTGGCCGAAGGAGCGACGACAAGCGAGGTCGGGACGGCAGAGGAGCTGACAGCCACCGAGCTGCTAATCAGAGGAGCGCTGGGTGCCTGGGTGGGAATCAGCGGTGCGGACGTGGTCGACGCGCTCGAGGAGGTCACGGTGTCGACATGAACCAGCGTCCGCGTGAGGAAAGTGGTCACCGTCGAGGTGGAGGTGGTGTCAGCGTTTGCGGCGACAAGCTGGGCAGCCGCCAGGCAGAGCAGGGAAGAGGCAACAGCGCTGATCTTCATCTTGATGGTTTGGATTGTAGTATGGCTTGAAAGGATCGAGTACCGGGGTCGGACAAGATATATATGTGAAGTGGCAATGAGGCGAGCGCAGCTACCGAGTCAAAGGAATGAGTGACAGGCGACGGACAAAGACGCGAATGAGTGAGCGTCTGAGTGACAATGCCGGTTGGAGAAGAGTTTCCGTAGGTGGAGCGCTGCTCGAAGCCGAACGAGTGTGAAACAAATCGATGTTTGATGCGACGCGCCGGGGTAGCAGGAAAGAAAAAGGGACGGCCGTGAGCGAGGCGGACCCGGACCCTAAATAAGAACCCAAAAAGAGCCCCTAGGAAAGTTCGAGGCCATCGGTCTCGAGCCCGTCACAGCCAGAGGCACCGCAAGCCCACAACACGATGGGTCGGGAAAATTCCTCGGCGAGTCGCAAGGGGCGCTTTGAGCCAAGTCGATTGGCTCTGGGGCCGTCAAGAATGCCCCGGGGACATTATTCACGTCGAGTCGTCTACACGGCGCCTGCCGAGAACAAAATCACGGCGCCACGAAGCTCCGCCAGCACATCCGGTGGCACCGGTACAGTACGTACTGCGTTGGCGGTCGTGATCTGGGTTGAGGTGGATGAGAGCCCGACTCCTTTCTCGCCTCTGGGTTTTTCTCATGCAGGCTTATCCCGGTCGAGTATAAGGACGATTGGATGTGGGCTCTAGCGAGGTCACTAACCCGACCAGGCCCCGTATTAGCTTTGGTTCCTGAGAGTGTCAGCCCAATGACGAGACAGTTGGATCCGGATCCATGGAAGAGGGGTCTGGCGGTCTTACCAGACAGGGTTTGATGGTCGCGAAGCTAGTCTCACTCGTTTTGACTCGTTTTTTGCTGACCCTTGATTGAGTCCGAACCCCTGGATCAATACGGATTCGCCCGGATGGTTCCCAAGGCTAATTTGATTTTCTCTTTCATTCTGCAGTGCTCTTTCTCTGCCCCTCTTCCCTTGCGTTCGTGTTTTGTTTCATCTGTTTGTGCGACATGACGCTTTGTCTGTGTGAAGAGGAGGAAGGTGTCTTGGTTTTCCTTTGGTTTGGATTGTCTCCGTTTCTTTTGTAGGTGGAAGAGAAATGGAAATGAAGGGAAAAGGGGAGGTGGGCGTGATGACTGATTAGTGGGCGCTAGGCCGACACTAGAAGCGTCTGAGGCACCCACTCACCCACTCTCTCACCCACTCTCTCCACCCGTTCCTGAGGCAAAGGGAAGCAGTCTTTCTTCCCCTTGCAGTGTGCAATCAAATTAACCGGGGATCCTTTGGGTTGGGGTCCGCTCCAACGCACAACAACAACAGCAACCACAACGACCACAACAGCCACAACAACAAAGCGCCATGTTCCGTAAATTTGTAATCTGGAGCTACTGCCTGACTTGCAGCTACCGTCACACCGGTGATCCTTCTATCCACGCCTACAAAATAGTGTTGTCCATTGTCGTCCTCGTGGCCACCCGTGACATCTCGAATAGCCTCAATCAGCCACGACCATAGATCAGGAGTTATTTGGGACATTGGTCTAGTGCACGGACCATAGCCGCAGTCAAGCACCACCAAGAACAATCGCTGAGCTTAGGATGCGGTCCCCATGAAGAAAAGGGGGGTCATTATCACCGCTGTTTTCGTTACACTACGCAGTGCGCACAGTGACTGGGGAGACAGACGAGGTGCTTGGCAAGGATGTACAATGACTTAGGGGCTCAAAATCTCTCAAATGGTGCCATCGAAAGCCGGCCTGGGAGTCTCGGGAGCAACTCGGAAAGGACCGCTATCCAGCACGAGGGTTGGCGTTTGGCTTCCAGGACCAGCCAGCTCGAGAAGAGCCTTGCTCGGCTGCATTTGACCCCACTTTAGTCCGAGCCTTCAGTCATCATCATTGCACCAGCTCGTGTGTCGATTTCGTGCTGTTGTGAAGTGGCGAAGAAGCCTGCGGATAACGCGCTGGCGTTGCCAAAGTCTACTCAATGCCATCAATGACCGCATCGGTGCTGTTGGTCCCGATTAGAATATACTGTACAGTACGACCATTTGCCCCAGTATTCGGAGTTGAATGCTGAAAATCTCTCAAGTCTGTCTTGTCGCTAGTCAGTCGACGCTCTAGACCCTCTTCAGATCGAGCGATTCCTTCAAGTCCTAAGCAGAGGGCCCTGAACCCGTTCTTGCCATTGGAACCCCTCATCCCAGGATTATTGTGTTCAGGAACAGACGCATCTAGCACTTGCAGTGGTATGCAGTGGTGTTCTCTAGAGGAAGGGTAGGGCAAGCCCAACCTCAGAATGAAAGGGCCAGAAGGTTCGATACCTTCAAGGATTCGAAGGGAGGGGTAGATACAAGTTTTCCGATATTGTCGTTATCGGCGCCGGGACCCTGCACTTCCCGATGATGGAAAAGAAAACCCCGCACATCCGGACAGGGTTGTTATACGATAGAACAATTTTCCGGGCTTGAGTTGCGGCAAATGACCGCGGCGATAATGGACCATTCACTGGGCTCGAACCTGCTGCACAGATTGCCTTGACCAAAAGTAGATAACCGAAAGCATTCGTGTCAATTGATGACAATTGATAGTATATATCCGCACAGAGACCAAGGATGGCACGAAATACTCAACTCAAACTTCAAGAAAAACTCATTGAAGCCTGTTAGGGATCGTGACTAGTCTGCTGCTGTGGATAATGGAAATATATTTGCCTTCCACCTGCAAAGTGTGATTGCCTTGTTCCCAGATCGTTCGTGGAAAGGCAGGACGGGGACCTCGTAAGTAGGTGATGTTCCTGATCATGTCCCATTGCTAAGGTTCATTTCGCAAACGAAAAATCCAGTGACTTGTGTGGAAAATACTGAAATCAGCCCTCGCGACTGGATTTGTAGAACATGTCCGACCGGCAAGAGCCGACTCATAGCTGATGTTCGGTATTCGCAGTTTGCAAGCCAGAGCTCAAGACTGGATTTGTCTGTATAAGGGCCTGCAAAAGACCTTCCCAAGGCATTATTAGTCAGCCGTTGATCAATGCTGCTAGTAGTGACAATTGAAGTGGAGATTCTAGGTCGAGAAAGTGAGAAGGTTGCATTTCGGATAAACCCAGGGTAAAAGGTTCTTCATCGAGGAAATCACCCGAGTGTAGTGCTGTGCTTCAATGGAAGTAAAACCAGGTAGAGGGCCACATCATGTTAGTGGGGTAGAAAAGACACGGAAGGGCAGAGTAGTCATTTGTACTAGGCGACGCTATATTAGTCCTATAGACTCTGAACTTAGCCTTGCAAGCTTTCTACCACGAGACTCGCGGTACACATCCAGTAAGCAGTATAAAAAGGTCCGGTTGCCGGTATACCGTCGTAGTAACCGAGCCGATATCCTTCCTGAGCCCCAGGCTTCATTAACGGCTGTAGGTCCTGCCCGGGTACACTTGAAATGTTCTGCTTTGATAAAATGCTCTTAGCTCGTCGGCAATAGTAGGTCCTCGCACATATATAGCTACAAGGTTCGGACTGATCAAGAGGCTATGCGATGGGTGAATTTTGCGGAGTATTCAAAGCTGTTAGGAAACATGCAGCTGGCTTAACGCCTATAGAGGGCGGCCATGACAAAGGCAGGAAGATTGAATTTATTATTGGCTTCGTGATCACGAGTTCTAGCGTTTCGAAGAAGCATGACCGTTGCTTTAACTCCCATTGCAGGCTCAGTTTGTAGCGGTGGGGCATCTGTCTCATGTTAGATATCAGTATTGAGATGGTCCTAGCATGGCTTGTTCTCGGGCTCGGGAACCAGTCATGAGGTAATAGTCGACGCATCAGCACGGCTAAGAACTGAAATTCCTTGAGAACCTGAAAGCTATCGATAACTGCGTCACTGAGGTTAGGTGCATCTAGCCACTCACCACAGCCACGGAACTCGCTGGCATCATGGATAGGACTCGATAAGGCCTGCTGGATGTGGTAGATGTGATTTCGTAATAGACCCTTTTCTATTGGCGCATATGATAAAGCTCGTGGCCAGCTCCGAAGGCTTGTTAGGAACCAAAGGTGTACGTGTATCCCAAGATAAGCAATCCCAGGCAAGGAAACCCGAGTGCGGTGGTGAAGAGCAAATCATGTTGGCGAGTGTGGACCGGTGACTGTTGGGGTGCGGGTAAGGCTGAACAAAAAAACCCACCCAACTCCACATCTTCCATATTTATCCTGGTATCACTGGCTAACGGCGATGGATGACTCCCTTTTCCTTCAGCCTAGACGATCTCCAAGAGAGCATTATTAGTCACTCACAATTTACGGGTAGAGACTGAGACTGGGATCCATTTCATCTTGTTTTTTCTGAACGAGAGTTGAGAACAGCATGTCTTCCAACCTCCAACGTCCTGCAAAACAGGAATCGAGCCGTCGATTTCGTTCTCTCTGGCCATGATGAAGTATTACCGCCAGCACCCTCTCTTTCAGAAAAGGCTGTCTTTCAGACTGCTATGTGCAGCGTTCTGCTTTGGGTTCTCAGGTGCCGCTCGGGGTAGGGCTACCCATTCCCTTGCATTCGTGAGCTTCAACTGACCGAACCTAGGTCTCGATGGAGGCCTGATCGCTAGTACTGTTGCAGAACAATCCTTTGTCGACCAATTCCACCTGAACGCTAGCTATCTCAGTGTTTCTGAAAAGGCAAATCGCTTATCCGATGTCACGTCTATGGTACACATCGGCAGTTTGCCGGGGGCTATTGTTGCTTTTATCCTCTGTGAGCGCATCGGTATGCTATGGACAATGCGTCAAGCTTGCCTCCTTTGGATCATCGGCTCGGTTGTCTTCATTACATCCCATAACCTTGGACAAATATACGCTGGAAGGTTTATCATGGGGCTAGGCATTGGGCAGTATGGCGTGATTGCGCCTGTTTACCTGGGCGAAGTAGCCCCACGGCAGATTCGCGGGATGATTGTGGGCATGTACGGCATGTCAGAATATCTGGGAATTATGATAGGGGTAAGGAATAGCGGTCGAATTATAGGATCCGGTCGCTGATGGTATCTAGTACTTCTCCATATGGGGTGCCTCCATTCATATCCCTAGCTCGAGTGCCAGACAGTGGGTCATTCCACAAAGCATCCAGATCATGTGGGCAGGGCTACTTCTACTTTCTTCCTTTCTCTGTGAGGAGAGCCCTCGCTTTCTGTGCAAAAAGAATCGTCCCAGGGCCGCCTTACACTCATTCGCAAGACTATGGAACTTGTCCGTCATGGATCCTGGTATTCACGTTGAGATAGCGAACGCTCAGGCCCAGCTCGAGTTGGAGCACCAGAATAGGTCTTCGCTGCGTGTGTTAGGTGCTATTAAAGAGCTTTTCGCAACGAGGGACAATTTAAGGCGTATCGCCTTCATCTTCACTCTTCAATGTCTAGGAGAGTGGTCCGGTCCTAATTCTGTGACAAGTGAGCCAAATATGGTCCTTTCCGACTGTTAACTAAGGATTCATGCTGACCAAGCCTTTTTAAGCTTATGCTCCTGAGCTCTTTGAGCTCTTTGGCATTGAGGGACAGTCACAAAAGCTCTTCACGACAGCAATCCTCGGGGCTGTCAAGTTCGCATCTGCGCTGGTTTCCGCTCTGTTCTTGCTTGATGCATTGGGTAGGCGGAAGACGCTTTATCTCGGTCTGATCATCCAGATCTTAGCTCTTACATATGACTCTATCTTCCTCACAATCTTCGCAACCCTGTCGCCAAGCTCGCAACAGGAACCTGCCGTTAGACACGCAGCTATTGGGGCGATTGTCATGATCTACATGACCGGCCTCAGTTGGGCGCTTGGATGGAACTCTATGCAGTACCTCATCCCAGCGGAAACATTCCCACTAGGGGTTCGAATTGTCGGAGTAAGCCTGGTCACACTTTGGCACTACGCCAACCGGATTGGGGTTTCTAAGGTTTGGGTTTAATCCAAAGGACCTTTGTATCTCGACATCACACTAACTCACTTAGGCCACTCCTATGATGCTCCTCAGTGACGACTCGCTCACGCCCAAAGGCACGTTTTGGTTTTTCACAAGCATATCCATGCTGGGGCTTTGGTTTGTCTGGGTCTTCGTTCCGGAGACTTCTGGAAAAGGACTCGAGGAGACGAACGCACTATATACAGGCAATCGCAATGCTCAAACCCCAGATTTGACAGTTGATGACGACTCAAAATTGAGCCAGATTGCGGAATTGGCCCGCAACTCTAATCTGACGAGCGAAAGCAGCTCCCATCAATCGGGCCGCCACCGGTAGGAGGCAAACCCGCGTATTTCCGTGATGGTTGTGATATATCCGTCTTCACAGCTACCCCGCATTCTTGTACACCGCGAAAAGTCTCGGCGACTCCACATTCCTCCACATCTCATCGATCATTTCCGTACAGAGATATTGGATCTTACCATTATTGTCGAAACTATCGTCTAACTCTCGCTTTGATTGGTGAATGCGCCATCAAGTCACAGCATGGCTGGCGGCTCACCGAATATGATCGCGGAATTTCTTTTCACTCCGGAATATGTCCTTAAAAGGAGCCTTCGTCTTGAGAAACGCTGACATTTCCATTCCTTTTCACTTTTTACTATTGCTTATTGCAAGTCCTCATACAAAATGGCGGGAAAGATGGAGGATCGAGAAATCTACGATTACGTTATCTGCGGGTAAGTATATCTACTGTGAGGGGGTGTACATCAACTCATTCAGTACCTTTGATCGCGTTTTCAGCAACTTACACTCTTCAATTTAGAGGAGGCACTTCAGGATGCGTCATTGCAGGGCGGTTGGCCGAGAACCCTCAAATTAGGATCCTCGTCATCGAGGCTGGACAACATAACAAAGATCTGGAGAGTGTTCACATGGCTGGGGCGTGAGTGATACGATAATACGCCTGCATGAAACATTATTGATCATGGCGATTTCAGCTGGTCCACCAATTTTGATAAAGAAACGGATTGGAACATTGTCACACGTCCGATGTCTGGTGTCGACAACCGGCAGGTCAAACTAAGCAGGGGCAGGTTCCTGGGTGGCAGTAGTGGGTGCAACGGAACCCTCTGTATCCGTGGCTGTAAACAAGACTACGATGATTGGGGCCTAGATGGATGGAGTGGTCAAGAGTTCTTCCAATACATGCGGAAGGTTGGTCGCTTTTCGTGAGGCTGCGACATGTGATACCATTTGAGCTGACATGTGGTTCCAGGCCGAGACATTTCACTCGAAGCCCTGGTTTAAGGCTAACCACGAGTATCACGGCCATTCCGGACCTTTGCATGTCGAGCCACACGATCTTGCACCAATCAGCAATTTGATTATGGACTCGTTTGTCTCACAGGGCCTTCCACTTGACCACGACATGTTCACAACGGGGGAGACACCCCACGGGTGTGGTCATGTACCACGAACAGTACACAAGGGTATCCGTACAACAAGTGGTGATTTTATTACGAATGGATACCTCCGGTCTAACGTCACAGTTATGACTGAAACCACTGTCGACAAGGTTCTTCTGGGGCAAACTTCTGAGGGCTTGAAGGCTGAAGGAGTGGTGGTAATCACGTCCGATGGCCCGAAATCTATTTACGCAAAGAGAGAGATTATCATTTCTGGGGGGGCATACTGTAGCCCAGCAATTCTCATGAGATCTGGGATAGGGCCCAAGGAGGAGCTCGGTAAGCATGACATTGAATGCAAGGTGGATTTGCCAGGAGTGGGTCAGAATCTCCTGGACCATATGGTATGTTGCGCTTAGGAGAAGTCCGAGTTGGTAAACACACGTCGCTCACTAGGTGGTGCCTAGATTGTTTTCATATTCTATGAGACCGAAAAGCCCGGCTTGACAAATGATTACCTCGTCCACCACCGCGACAGCTTCGAGAAGAGCTACGCACTCTGGAAGGAGAAAAAAGAAGGGTTCCTTTCAACGTTTCCATTTGGTTGTTTCGCATTCGCCCGACTTGAAGATCGTCTCAAGGACGAGCCACTTTGGCGGGATGCACCACGGGAGCCCGGTCGTGACCCGATGGGCTTGACTCCGAAGCAGCCTAACATTGAATTCTTTACCACGGAATGTTATGGCGGACCCAAACAGTACGACCAATTTCCTATCGACCACAAGCATGCATTTTCTATTATCGCGGAATTGTTCTCTCCTCGATCTCGAGGGAGCGTGACACTATCTTCGAAGGACCCGCTTGAAAATCCTGTAGTGGATTGTAATTATCTTTCGGATCCATTGGACCTCCTTGTTCTCACAGAAGCCTGTCGATTTGCCAACGAGATCATCACCAAAGGAGCTGGAACTAAAGACATTGTCAAGGGATCGTGGCCGCCCAACCTGACTCATCATACGTACACCAAAAGAGAAGAGTGGATTCCCTACGTTAAAGAGCACGGAACGACCTGTAAGTCAAATCCTACCTTCTTCCAGGCGTGGCCGTACTGATGTTCATTTGACAGGCTACCATGCCGCAGGTACTTGCGCCATGGGTAAGGATGGTGACCCTAACGCCGTTCTTGACCATAAGCTACGAGTGCGCGGGGTATCCGGGTTGCGCGTTGCTGATTGCAGTGTTATGCCAACGCTGCATGGAGGCCATACCCAAATGCCTGCTTACGGGATCGGGGAGAAGTGCGCTGACCTCATCAAGGAAACTTGGAGCACACCCGCACTAGGAGGAGTGTCAAAGCTATGAGCAAGTTCTTGCTAGCTCCCAGTTTTTTTGTCCGTATCTACTTTACTTCTACTCTGTCTTGAACTGTCCGCCGCTATTCAGCAATATTCATTCGTATGTGCTCTTTCAATATGATGGTGGTAGCTTTCTTCAATCCAACTACTGATGTTATGAAAACATCGTGAGATAGAGACACCTAGAGCAAGGTAATATCATTCAGCCAAGAGCCTTCAACGCACCATTTGAAAGGCATGTGTAGCCACCGCATACCTTGCAGCGACCTACCATGGCAGCGAAGCAGAGGGCAAGCCCGGCATCGGCCCTAAGCTTTCGGCACTAGCCTCGCGGTCGGGTCACCGCGCCCAATGAACGGGAAGTAAATCAGCCTTGTGGAGGCTAGCGCGAAGCGACTGTTCCGCTTTGGCAATGAATTATCCAAAACCATTTGCCGATGACTCCATAGGGCTGACGACTCTGAGCCTTTCCAGGCCTGATAGACTAGCTCACCCTAGATGAATCGTGGTGGAGTCAGGAAATGCCGTCTTCACAACAAGCAATTGCGTGCTTTTTTAGTCTGGCTCGGCGTGGAAGTTGGCGAATGTCAGAAACGAAGCAATTAAAGTTCCGCGAGGCAAAAAGAGGAATATCCGAAAACAGCGTCAACTGAAAACTTTAGCTGCGGTACTCCGAGTAAAATGACGATAAGGTTGAAGAGGGAACAATAATGACTCTTTGGGGAGGCGTGTCTAGGGTTTAGGGTGCTAGTGGACCGTCCTCCAAACTACACCCTTTCCCCCCCATCTCTCTCTGCTTCCCCAGCATCGATCTCATCTGTTTGTTTTTACTCTGACGTCGGCTGCAGTCCACTTCACAAGTCGGCTTCATACCAGCCTAGTCTTGTATCTCATCGACAGGCTAGAATGTCCCAGCCCTTTGAACCTGGCAAATCCCCGGTCCTGCCCGTCGTGGAGTCCTCGTCCGAGAAGTCCGGCAAAATGCAGGGGATGGGCAGCAAAGAAAGCCGGTTGAAACAGAACATCGACAGCAATTACGCGGATCTGATCTGCGTGGTGCTATGCTTCCTGACGGGTCTCTGCGATAGTTCGGCCTTCAATGCCTGGTCGTGCTTCTTAGCCATGCAGACTGGTAAGTTCTTCGGTCCCCCCCGGGCGCATTGTTTCCTCTTCTACCATCCCTACCATCCCCCCCTCTCCTCTTCCATTTTCCGTGAACCGAATCACCAACCAGACACAAACACAACAGGAAACACCATCGTCCTGGGCCTGGGCGCCTCCAACCTGCCCCGCGACGCGCCCTACGGCTGGCTCAAATCCCTCGTCTCGATCAGCAGCTTCTTGCTGGGCTCGTTCTGCTTCAGCCGCGCCGGCCGGCTGCTAGGCCCCACGCGGCGCGGCACGCTGTTCGCCTCCTTCATGGTGCAGGTGGCCTTGATCGTGATCGCGGTGTCCCTGATCCAGGCCGGGCTGATCGCGCAGCCCGATATTAGTAGTAGCAGCGCCCACCGGCACCACATGCTGCTGGACCTCATCCCCATCGGCCTGCTGGCGTTCCAGTCGGCGGGCTCCATCAACTCCACGCGCTCGCTCGGGTACAACGAGATCCCCAGCGTCGTCATCACGAGCGTCTACTTCGACATCGCGTCGGACATGAACATCTTCGCCGGCAAGAACGTCAAGCGCAATCGCCGCGTCGCCGGCGTCGTGATGTTGCTGGTCGGCGCGATCGTCGGCGGGTGGTTGAATCGCAGTGCCGGCGGGATGGCGTCGACGTTTTGGTTGGCGGCCGGTATTAAGTTTTTGATCGGGTGTGGGTGGCTGGTTTGGGCGCCGAAGAAGCAGGATGGGAATTAGGGTTGTCTGGCTGACGGGTTGGTGGTAATTCGAGGGGTTGTATATGGGGGACTCTAGGTGCGCTGTATATAGCGGGATCGGTCTCCTTTAGCGATTTCATTCTTAGATTTAGACATAGAGCGGTGGATCTCCGGGCCCAATAGACCATCGTTACATCATCCAGCGGAGATCACGCAGTCAAACCGTGTTTCTACTTTCCGCCAAATATACAAGATATGCCTCTGTCGTCATCATTCATGACCGTCCATTAAATTTACCCAACCGTGCTGTAAACGCCAAGATATATCGCAGGGCTTTCCTGGACTAGAGGCGGGCTCCGAAGCGCCTCAGCTTCCACCTATGTACACAATATAGTTCCCGCGTCCAGGGCTTGCTGTCTGCTCTCTGGCCCAGCAACCGAGTCGGGTTTTTCAAAACGCTGGAAATCTGCGATCAAAGTACTGCCGTGATCCGCAGAAGCCGTCATTCAGTATAGCTATTGTACAATTTGCTCGCTGCTCATCCTCGTCTCATCGCTCTCCTTCCGCTTCCACAATCCTTTGAAGGGTATTGATGCGCTTTACTCGCGCATGGGACGAAGGGGGCTCTGGCGGGGGAGCATCATCGGGGGGCCCCGAGCGCGGAGCCAGGCGTCGTTGTAAGGACCTTCGGTACGGATGACGCTACCGATGGACATAAAGAGACTGTTTGGAGCACAGTTTGTGAGCATGGGTTTGTGATTGTTGACTGATATCGACAGGGGAAAAAAAAAACAAGGTATAGTCCAACCACATACCCGAAAGTGGCGCCCGAACCAAGCATGTATTTACCCAGGGTGCGGAAGACGCCGTTGGGACCGGCTCCGTACTGGAAGATGGTGACAGTACCTAAGACTTGTTAGCTGGATCTGTTCTGCGCAGTTTCTGACTCCGTCGCATGGATACTCACCGATGATGAAACCCATGATACCACCGACAGCTGGCGAGAGATGAGGTTAGCTCCCAACCCTAGTGATTTTAACAGCTCAGAAAAAGTAAGGCTTACTGGATCCCATCAGAGCACCCATCTTCACTGTAGAACTGATTAGCACATGCTCATAGAAACCTAGAGCAGCCGGACCCGTAGGTCGGTCCACTTGTACTGCGGATTGTCTGAGACTTACTCTTCTCGAAGGTGTTGGGGCCGTGGGCCTGGGGGGGACCAGCAACAACAGGCATGATGAATAGCAAAGGAAAGAAAGAGATTAAAACTGAGGTAAAGAAGAATAGGTCAAGGGTACAGTACACGAGAGTACGAAGACACTGCCGGCGTCGAGATGCAAAGCGAAGCTCCAGCGCATGCAAAGCCCCGAGGCTCAGGCGATGCCCACCACGTGATACCGCCTGCCTGATTCGGCACGGCCCTCTCTTTGCCGAAAGATGACATAAGCCACACGTGTTTGAATCACGTGATCGAGGCCTGAGGCGGGTGGAGGTTAGGGGAGAATGAGCAGGAGAAGGAGGAGAGAAGCCCGTGAGCTGATGATGCTGTGGGCTCCCTCTTGCTCGCTCGCTCCCGCTTCAGTCGCCGGTTACCACACCCATGGGATCTGGTCGCAAACCCGTGTGATCCTAGTGCGTCGATTCATATTTCTCGACGGCCTCAGAGCCCTTGCACGGCGGCAGTTCCGTCCTGCGTGTGCCTTCTTTTTACTTCTGGGAAATCCTCTCCCTTCGCTGGACCGTTGCTTCTGCCGGTCGCTCCTCGGCTTGGGCCAAGACCTTGACGTCTCCCTGGTCTCCTCCCAGCGCTTTTTTAAATCTCCCGCCCAAAACCCACTTTAATCTGATCTCGGCCCTTTGTACGAGTGAAACACTGGTAAGTCCCAATGTGATCTATCTCATAATAGAGAGGGGCTAAGGGGCCCATCGGCTACCGTTGCTGCCTCGACTCCGAAGGGGCTTGGTGTTTATCGAGGACTTGTCCGGGAATAGTTGCTAACGTGACCTCCTCCCAACAGTCGTATTGGGTTACAACAACCATTTTTTTTGTCGGCGCGCCAGCCATCGCTGCATTTCTTTCACCTCGAGGATCTGTTGCGACGAGTTGGAGCAGCTGATTGTCGCCCGAGTGAATCTTCTCTCTTGCCCTTATTGCAGTCACCGCTGACCGGACGAGCGCCTATGTGATATACCGGCCGAGCTATAATTCACAACACTCAGCGCCTCCCTGCGGTTATCCTTCTCCATGACTGCTGTGGCATCACCACCTAGCGTGCAAACGGGGCCTCGCATGGGATGGTTCGATACTGGTAACGGAGGACAAGGTGCTTTCTCTTCCATGGACGCGGAAGAAGTGTCTCGGACATTTATGCCTCGAAAGACCGTCCAAAGATCGAACTCTTCGTCATCCCTCCGATCCAACGGCTCCGCCTCAACTACAGTGGCTCTTACTGAACAGAATCCGGGCGCCGCACAACCTGCGCCCACAAATACTTGGGGCAAGAAGAAGCCCTCGAGAAATCTCTGGCATACCTCCAATTCCGAGCCGCAGTCCCTACGCGGCATCCCACCCTCCTCTCAAGCCATGCCGGCCTTTTCTTCCGGCCCTGGCGCTTTGTCCGCGGTCCATCAGCCGTCCTCCATTGTTCCGTCTCAGCATATGCTCCAACTCTCCCAGCAACAAAATGGCCTCCGCGCGGGGAGCGTGGCACAGGGAGACCCGTCTGCGATCTTGACCCTCTTGCCCATCAACGGTACCTTCGAGAAGAAACAAATCACCGTGCCTTTTTACCCGGAGCTGATACGCATTGGCCGACAGACCAATGCGAAGACAGTGCCCACCCCAGTCAATGGATTTTTCGACTCGAAGGTGCTATCACGGCAGCACGCTGAAATTTGGGCCGATAAGAACGGGAAGATCTGGATCCGCGATGTTAAATCGTCCAATGGTACATTCGTGAACGGAAAGCGCCTGTCTCAGGAGAACCGCGAATCCGACCCTCATGAGTTGCGTGAGAACGATACTTTAGAACTCGGAATAGATATTGTTAGCGAAGATCAGAAGACGATTGTTCACCACAAAGTGTCCGCCAAGGTCGAGCATGCGGGCATCTATGCGTCGATTCCCAACATTCTCGACCTGACGCTTGGCGACTTGGATCCTTCGGCTGGCAATGGTCTTGTTCCGTCACCACTCACCCAGCCTATGCTACAGCTTCGCGGTCGGTCAGGCAGTACTATGAGCAACCGCAGTGCACAAAGTGCAGTGAGTAGTCAGTTCAATGCGATGCAGCAACAGCGTCAGATGAACTACTGGAATTCGCCGATCTCAATAGAGCAAGTGGTCAAGCGACTCACGGTAGGTGATTGTGTCCTCTCAGGATCTGGCCGAGGCTAATTAAACGACCAGAGCGAGATGAAACAGGCGAAACAGCAATCGCAGGAGCTCCGGCAGACGGACGAGTTCCTGACGACTCTGATGAAACCCGGTCAGCCCGAGAAAGAAAAGGCGAAGCATTCGCCGCCCGATACCAATGCCGCTCGCGCAATCAATGGCAGACCCAAAATTCCCCGTGTAGACTCTTTCTCACGGTTTTCTGAGCCTCCCGCACCTCCTCCACAGCAACCGCTCCCTGAGAAGCCGGACGCTCTACCTCGAAATGGCACAGACTCCCTCTCCCCTCTGAAGCGTTCCGATACCGAGAAACCCAAGCTTGGTGGCAGCTCGCCTGTCAGTCGTGATAACAGTCAGATCCTTTCACTGATTGAAGCATTGTCATCCGCCAAACGGGAGCTGGACACCCAAGGCGCCCGTGTCAAGGAACTGGAAGCCATGTTGCTCCAAGAGCGATCGGCTCGCGAATCCGCCGAAGAGAAGGCCAGAACTTTGGAGATGCGGACCGTTACAAATGGTACGCATGATACTTCGGTGTGCAGCGACGCCGATCACGAGATCACGCAAACTGTGCCGATGGATAAATCGGTCGAAGAGCCTGCTACCGAAGTTGCCGCGGAAGTTGTGACTGAGGTAGAACAGGCGGATTCCCCGGTCATTCGTACCGAGGATCTCCAACATCGTCTGGAAACGATGATCCAGGAAATGGAAGAAATGAAGAAGCAAGTGACGATCTTCAAAGAACAGGCCCAACATGCGGAAAGTGAAACGGCTGAAGCACGAACGTCCCTGGCGGAGATGATTGAGACATTACGACGAGAGCGCGCGGAGCGTGCCGAGAGCGATGCCAAGATGGAGGCTTCAGGAACGAACCATGTTCCTGACACCACGATTACCAAGGCGGAGAATGCCATCGAGAAAGATGCCTCCGAGCCTAGCGACTCACGACTGCAGCCTGCTGCATCGCCCCGCATGAAAGAAGACGACACTGCAGATTCCAAACTGGCCGCGCAGCCTCACCGACATGACGTTCTGGAGCAATCCAGCCCATTTGCGTCAATGCTGGGAGTCGTGCTTCTAGGAGTCGGATTAATGGCCTACCTAAATGGATGGCAAAAGATGGATAAATGATAAATCTCCTGCCACCATGTTATGTCTGTTTTGAGCGAATGGCTTGAATTGTTGGTTTATTTCGAAAAGGTCCCCTTTACCCCCATGTTATTGCACCCTGGAGACCGTTTGGTCTACCGCCATCCAATCCTTACTTAGCCCATTTTCTACTCCCGTCATATTGATTTCTAGTTCTGACCCCTTCTCTCCCCGTGTACTCTGAATCAACGCTTCACAGGGTCTCTGCGTTGGCTGTGGTTTTCTTTCTTCTCTATATTTGCACTTTCTTGCGGCCCCCTTATATGCAGTTGTTGTTTTGCATAACCTGCATGACTCTCGCTTGCCTTTCAGTTGTTAGATATCATTTCTTCGTTGGTGCCCTGTTGATCCAGTAACGAATCCCTGGCCGCAGTGGTTTATTTTCTGTTAATGTTTTTTCTTTCTTTTATTATGGGCAGAAGCAGGTCATGTAAGGCATACCCGCCTTTGTGTATTAGTCTACATAGCATTACTTCCTTGAGTTCCAGCGCGATGAATGCTTAACTTTCCCCCCACGGTCCTTCGTGTATATTTTATTTTACAGAGAAATGAGCTGGTTCGACCTAGCGGTGCGAATGGATTGAACATATGTGAAGTTTTGCAGCTGTAGCTGTAGCTGTAGCTGTAGCATAGCTTGCGGCTTGTATGGCCTGCTGATGGATATCCGTTTTGGAGCGATCTCGAGGAATCAGCGTGTGTTGCTGTCTCCTTTGCGCAGCCTGATATGCCATGTCTGTTAATGGACACCACATATCGACTCAAAGTGTTCGGGGCCTTTGACTAGATGTAACCTCTGTAACTGCGGCTTAAGGACACGTCCAGAGAGCAGCCGAAGCATCCAAGGTAGTTGTAGGTATGTACCGTACCTGACGATGCTGCATTCAGCATCGATATCATCACCTCGCCTGTATCTTCTTCTTGATTCTCAACTCACCAAGGAATCCTACTTCAACCCCACCACCACATCCACCATATTGACCCACCTCGTTCGCGACTCGGGCAACTCCTCTTCCTCCTCCTCACCCCCATCCTTATCCCCATCATCTTCCTCCTTCTCCCCTACAATATCCCCCCCCTCCCCCTCCTTCTTCACCACCAACCCCAACCCCCTCAAACCCTTCCGCCGCTTCTTAATCGCCGCCTTCGACAAAACCCGTCCACTCCCCTCCTCCACGCCCGTCTCGACCTCCCTCCTCATCCTCTCCGCCCCCTCCACCACCCTCTTTTTTTGGTCAACATCAACCTCCACATCATCCACAACCAACACACTCCCCGTCGTCACCGTAACCCGAAACTCGGCACCCCCCGCCGCATCCCGCAGATACTCCCCAACCGCCACGGCCTTCGCAATCGCCCGCCCCGTCGCCTTGACATGCACCTCCTCCCGCCGCAGCGCCTCCTGCACCTGCGCCACCCGCTCCGCTTGCGTTTTACCGCCTCGCCCTTTGGTGGAATGTAAGCCACTGGTGGCGCGCTTCTCGGCCTGCCGCAGCAGCTTGCGGACGCGCGTCACGACGCTCATTTTCGGGGTGGTCGTCGAGACGTAGATGGTTTTTGGGACACTGGAGCCGGTGTAGGGTGTTGAGGGGGTTGGGTGCGGGATCGGCCGTTTGGTGATTTTTGCGTCTGCGGCGAGGGGGTTAGTTCTGGGGTTGGGGTTGAGGGTTTGGTAATGGGGTGGTGGGATGGGATGGGATGGGAGTGAAGGGCGGGCAGCCGTACATTTTGGAAGTTTGGTCATGTTTTGGTTCTTTTTGGTGAAGGTCAGGGTTTCTTGCGGTTTCGTCGGGGGTGGTGGTGTTGGTTGGGGCATTTTGGTTTGAGGGTGTGGATTCGGTTTGGGTGTGGTTGTTGATGGGTTGGTGGGTTGGTGGAAGGTTGGAGGTAGGTGGTTTGATATTGGTAATGGTGAGGAGTTGGAGAGGATAACTGCGAGTAAATGCTGAGGTTGTTGGTTGTTGGATTGGACTGGGTTGGATCGCGACGGACATCACTTAAGGTCGGGTTGCTTTTCTTTGATGGTTGGCCGGATTGGGTTTAGTGGGGGTCTCTTATCTTATCGCTTGCTTCCATCCACTGTGCCGATATCACGGTACACAGTATAGACTTCGTCGAGGAGACAACATTGATGCCATCATAGTTTATGTCAACGTGGAAAGGAGACTTCTATCCTCTATTCTGTATGATTAGCTGGCTTACAGCGATAGATGCTCATGGCACTCTCGTCAAAAGCGTTTGTCTGACCGATATATGCCCACCTCTTAGGTACAGTACTGGTCCTCCCCGTCCACCGTGCAAGAGCTGGCTTCACAACTGCAACCCAGGAGATAACCTAGTGCCACGTGTGTATCTCCTGACGGTAGGAGTCTGTACTCTATCTCGAGCATGTTTTTAATCCATTACACTAACAATCAAACCATATAAGCAGGCTCTTTCTTGGACTTCTCCCCCGTCTTGCCTCGAACAAACCCCCGGCATCCTTCCCAGAGACGCACACAGCATCCTACCAAAGCCTGCAAGTCCCATAGATAGATAATGTAGGCAAATAACGTTATTGGCACGCATAACACAAAGAACCACCAAAACCTCACCGCATTCTGCCCCAGCAGATCGATGTTCATCCCGAGAAGACTGGAGCTGAAGCTGAGAGGTATGAACAGCGTCGCCAGCAAAGTCAACTTCTTCAGTCGCTCTGACTGCTCAATGGCCTTGCGCGATTCCTCTATCGTGGCTTTATTCATTGCGAGAGTGATGCCTTGGGTGCACATCTTCGACAAGTCGACACAGCGTATATACAGCTCCTCATAATCCTCAAACAGCCCGGCTGCTGCAAACGCACCGTTGGCACCATGGCCACCGGCCATCGTGGCTCCCTCGGATTCCGCGCTGGGTCGGCACGTCCTGGCGCC
The DNA here is from genome assembly GCF_003184745.1 of Aspergillus uvarum CBS 121591. Classification (NCBI taxonomy): domain Eukaryota; kingdom Fungi; phylum Ascomycota; class Eurotiomycetes; order Eurotiales; family Aspergillaceae; genus Aspergillus; species Aspergillus uvarum. The sequence goes on along the minus strand of NW_020291310.1, from coordinate 221,075 downwards.
AAGACGACTCGTCGGCACGGCATTTTTGGGCAGCGGACTGAGTGATCTCATTCCACTGGAATCTGGAGTGCTTCGCTCAGCTAACTTGTAAAGCGCACGGGTACTATCTTTCAGCTGCCCGGCATGGCGCTGGAGCATGTTCGAGAAAAAATGCAGCACCCCCAGCGCGTCGTCGGCGGGCACTCCTCCGGCAATGGCGTTGATCTGGGCTTGGATTCGGGACTCCAGGAGGTTCAAGAACTGCACTTCGGAGAACGCGGCGTGCGCGAACAGGGGGATGCACATGGCGAGCGGATCCTGGGGTGCCCGACGCGCCAGATTGACCATTGCGATCAGAGAATCGTACTGCAGGGGAAGGATGGCCGTGCTTTGCTGAATCTCTGCTGAAGCGTTCGGGTCGGGATCGAGACGGTTGGTGGTCGTGCGGAATGCCATTTTGGGATGGTGCTGCAGGATTGGGAGTGGTGTGGCTTTGGCTTCGATGTGTCTGGTCCATGGTCCCGGGGGGGATTTCTCCAGCGGTCTCCCTTGGTCCGTCCAGGCTATCGCTAGAGAGATTTATTGCTTATCAGCATCGGCCACATTCTCTGTTTATGTGACATCGCGATCTTACCTACCCAACCTCTATCTGTCCTTGCGACATACAGCGAGATCCATTGCTCAATCACAGAGAAGCGCGGGCAGATGGTGGCGTACTCGGGCACCAGGGAGTCTCCGCATCGTACTCGACCCGATCCCAGCTGCTGTATCTTGTAGCTGCCGAGCTCCTTGAGCTCCTGAGCCCGCTGCGCCTGGAGATCCTGTCCGCCGAAGTCATCACGATGCAGGATCGTGCTCACACACAGTCGGTAGATGTTATCCGAGGAACTCGATAGTGATGGGAAACTGTACGAATGCCTGTCAATACTCGCGGACAGAAAATCCAGATGGTGTCGGAAGAACTCCGGGTCGATATTGTATTTGCTCCCGAGGACCGACACCCACGATGGCGATATGAAGCCTCGAATGAAAATCATCTGCCCCAAGCCGTTTGACGGCACCGGGGTAGCGGCGGAAAAGGTCTCGTGTTGCTCGCAGCTATACGACTGCACGCCCCACCTGCTCTCGCTACTATCGTATACTACAACTAGATCATGAGACTGCTCGGCCGTCGAAGCGAGGCAGGTGGCATGTTCTTCAGGCTTCGGGTTCACCCCGCGATCTTGCAGCATCCACTCTGCGATGTCTACATAGTTGCTTCCGGGGAAGACAGAGGTGCTCGAGTACCTCCTTGAGAGGGAGATGATGGCTCGGGTGTAATTCTCGGGTGTAACTATTGAGGGAGGATGTATGAGCTGATAGGATGCGGTTGAGGATGGAAGTTTAAAACCCACGTGCAGATTTCCGACGCTCCATGTGTCCTTCCATGTGCTGTATCAGCCGTCGACTAGGGTATAACTAAATGTCTGAATCTGTTTGTGCGCTGGCATTCAAGTCGAAATGTCGTTCGAAGCTTCTCTAGACCGAAGACTGACAAATGCCACGCATAATTGGCAGAACTATTTCTCTTCATGCTATCTACTCGGTACCCCGCCTGCATTCAATGAGGACACTGCCGCTGGCACTGCATCTGCAGACACATTGATCTGCCACTTCAGATTATGTGAATTCATCAAAGACGCTAATCACAAAAGGATTGACCCACCTTAGCGGCCCACTTGTAAGTGAAGCGATGAAGTTGCCTCCAGGTGATCTTCATCATCCCATCCACCTTTCGTGCGGGTTCAGCCACGCTAGACGATCTTGGGTATAGACGCTAGTTGCTGAGGACATCGTCCAACTAACAATGCACGATAGCTGTCTCGACCCAGCTCAGAAATCTCGCTCAGATTGTATCCCTCCAACCATCCCGTTCTCCTATCAATTGGGAGCTACCTTTCACACAGTAGCCATGACTCGTCTCAAAAAAGAGTAAGTCCTCTTCCAGGTGCTATCCTGTGTGAGGAGATTCTCTAGGTCATTCATCTTCTGCTCGACGAGGCAAAGCCAAATAGTACATCCTGCAGGCTGACGAAGAATGCTCGCAGCTTCCCAGCAGTCCGCGCCTGCATCTTCGACATGGACGGCCTCCTCATCAACTCCGAAGACATCATCACCCAATCTACAAACAAACTCCTAGCAAAGTACCACCGACCGGCCTTCACTCGAACAATCCGGGCTCAGCTCATGGGCGTCCCGGACTCGACCAGCAGCGATGCGTTCCACGACTGGGCGCAGTTGCCTGTCCCCCGCGAGCAGTTCGCCGGCGAGCTGCACGAACAGATGCGCCGCGACTTCCCCACCTGCACCCCACTACCTGGCGCCGAGAAGCTTCTATCGGACCTCAGCCGCGCACGGAGTGTTGTGTCTTCCTCTTCCTCTTCTTCTTCTTCCAGGGACAGAATTGCGCTAGCCTTGGCATCCAGCACCAAATCTCAGAGTTACGAGCTCAAGATCACACGGCCAGAAACGAGGCGTCTGCTGAGCTTCTTCCCGCCGGGTTGCCAGATTCTCGGGGATGACCCACGGGTGCGAGAGGGGCGAGGGAAGCCCGCGCCCGATATTTACTTGGTTGCCCTGCAGGCGTTGAATTCGGCGGCGGAGCAGGGTGCGAGGCCGATCTTGCCGGAGGAGTGCCTGGTCTTTGAGGATAGTCTGGCGGGGGTGGAGGCTGGAAGACGAGCGGGGATGAGAGTTGTTTGGGTTCCGCATCCAGATGTGGCGAAGGAGTACCGGGGTAGGGAGCCGGAGGTGCTGGCGGGGAGATCGGGGATGTTTCGGCTCGAGGACGAGTGGCAGCTAGGCGAGATTGACGATGGCTGGGCGGAATGTATACCGAGCTTGGGGCATTTTGAGGCTGGGAAATACGACATCCAGATGTCATGCTAACCACTGCGGAAGTGAACTGTCCCTAGCACGGTGTATAGCCTTGGACAGCCTACCCAAAGGTATATAACTGTAAAGTAAGGTATTAGTCAAGAGCACTGTTAACGAGAACATGTTGGATCAAGTCAATTTGATAGAACCGACGACGATGTCTATAACTGCAATGCAACTACGTTGCATCAATACTGAAGATGTCCAGCCGATATCACTCAGGATGAACTTCAAACTAGTGGCCTCGAAGCGGAAGCATGCTACTGCTCAAGAGTGAATATGTACTAGTAGTTGTGAATGGTGTTGATAAGAAAGGCGAATATGTCGCCGAGGCAGCCCGGTGTCTAGGTGAGTCTAGGAGAGGTCTGAATCTTCTCTCATTCAACATAGCATCATAATGAGCAAAGACATCGTTGCGATAGCGTATCTCGTGTGTTTGCCAGCTTCCCCACATCTTTTTCATCGAAGCTCAAAAAGATAATGCAATGCACAGTCATTTAATGGAAGTCCGTCGATTGTTGGGATTGCGCGTGTGTGGTTGGCGACTAGAGGCCAACTACCCCGCATCGTCCCCTGCGCCATTGACAGGGATCGGAAGACTTCACCATCCTCACCTCACAGACAGTTGAAGGTTCTGACTGTCTGGCATCTCTCAAGTCTCGGTACACTGCAGAGCCATAGCCATTATGACGAGCCTTCCTCCCCATGGCCAACTTCGGACACTGAGGGACCCGATCAATGATTCCCAGTATGGCATTGAGTAAGCAGAATGCACTTTGTGGCTCCTTCTAATTCTCTCGTTAACCACCAGCCCAGTATTGTCCTCGTTCCAGGTATCGGGACAGCCTCGCCAGAGCATTGGCCGTTTGCAAACCAGACATGGCTCGCCACCCTCCCTGAGTCCGCCATTGGAGCACGCATCCTCGCGTACGAATACACTTCACCATTTGCCGGAAGCAAATCCTCATGGGAATCCATGTTGATGCTAGCTTACAATTTCTTGCAGCATCTCAATGACTCGCGATCACGACTGAGTTCAGATCTGGTAGGTAGACTAGTCCGTCAGCCGTCGTAACCCGCAAGTTATACATGCTTACTGAGGTCTCCTCTACAGATATCGAACAGACCCATCATGGTTGTCTGTCACAGCTTGGGTGGAATCATAGTCAAACAAGCATTGTGTAATGCCAACAAGCAGTTTTTCCGGTTCGAGTCAGTTGTCAACGCGACAGCTGGCGTTATATTCCTAAGCACACCGCATCGCTACGACGACGGAGCCACGAGCTGGAATAGATTTCGAGACATTTTAGAATCAACCACCGGCAAGACCCCCAAGTCTTCGGCTGCTCACATTGAGCAAGAAGGGTCGATTTTGCTTGACCTCGCAGATCGATTCGAAGGAATCTCGTTCCGCACTCCGATATTGTCGGTCTATGAACTCAGAGAATCGAAAAATAGCTCGACACCATTGCTTCCAAAGTATCAACAAGTCAGTCTCGGAGCTTGACATCTTAGCTGAGAAGCAAAGACTAACTCATATCATAGTTGGTCACCAGAGAAGCTTGTTCAACTCATGCCCCAATGGAAACGGTCATTGGACTTAACCTCAATCATCACGATACTTGTCTTTTCACCAAGAGCATTGGCGGCGAAGGCCTACCCGGGTTAAACAAGTTCATTTGCGATACGATGGAAAGCGCCGCGCAGCTTGTTGCCCTTCGCCTCGAAGACCGTAGGTTATGAAGGATTATCAAGCCGTAATGTTGTGTTAATGACCGATGCTAGAGGAGTACCAGTACGCAACAATGAGCGCTTACTCGCCCACGATGAGTGAAGCACCTTGGAGAGGTGAGTCCTTGGCCTTAGAATTTAGGGAGGGTCAGTATACTGACGTCGCACAGCTGAGCAGTTTGAGCAGAGTGAATGGCCATCGAACCAAGCAACTGAATGGCCGTCAAACAAAGCAACAGAAGGAACCTCTCTCGGGGGATTTGAGTTGTTACATCCTGCCACACCCAAGGAGATTCGGAAGATTCTCAATCTACCCTGCTATTCCCTCAACACGCATTCTGCAAATAGTGACTTTTGCGGTCGCGAGGATGTCTTGGAACGTCTCGCAGCTGAACTCCTACCCTCGAAGAATGTCGTCGCAGCATCAAGCACTGGATTGCGACAATTTGCGCTATGCGGGTTTGGTGGGATCGGCAAGACAGAGATAGCCCGCGAATTCGCTCGCCGCCACAAAGCTCGCTTTGATGCAGTGTTCTGGGTCGTAGCCGATGAGATCGCGAAGCTTGATCATCATTATCAACAGATCTCGCTGGCACTGGGCCTCGAAGATGCATCGGATTGTAAGAGCCAAGTCGTCAGCAGAGAGATCGTGAAAGGGTGGCTTTCCAGGCCCCGAAAACATCTAACCGGGTCGGACGAACTCCTCCAGCCGGGTCACACCGGTGCAGAAGCGACTTGGCTGCTGATATTTGACAATGCAGATGACCCAATGGTGCTGGCGGACTACTGGCCTCAGGGCAGTGGTTCCGTCCTTATCACTAGCCGCGATCCAATGGCTATGAGCATGTTCACCAGAAGACCCTCGGGTCTGGGTCTCGGGCCGCTGTCACAGAAAGACAGCCTAGCCCTCTTCAACCACCTGACTACGATCTTCAGCGAGCCGGAAGATACGACAGCGCGACAGATCTCTGATGCGCTCGGCGGCATTCCTCTGGCTATCTCACAGATGGCCGGTATCATTCGTCGGCAGGACCTCACCTTGTCCGAGTTTCTGGAGCTTTATACTGACCAGGAAGAGCATGCTAGTCTCTACGAGACCAAGTTTGATACCAACATGATCACCTACCGACATTCCCTTGCTACGGTGTGGACATTTGAGAAATTGAAGCCCCAAGCGCGACAACTGCTCGAGGTGATCGCATTTCTCGACCCGGATCTCATTCGCGAAGATCTATTGATGCAGGCAGCAGGGAAGATGAGTTGCGAGAGCGCGCCTTACAAGAAAAGCACCTTCATCGATGCTCGATCCGACCTGCTTGCAACTCTCTCTGATCCAGAGAGACAAGAACAAGTCCCAGATATCGGTGCATCGCATTGTACAAGATGTGGTCTTGGCTAGAATGGAGTCCGCAAAGAGACACCTCATCTTCGACAAACTCGTGGAGATACTTTGGGTGAACTGGCCGTCGGCTATGCCCAAGCCATCCAAGGAGCCCGAACTACCGCAACCCAAATCGAGCGGCGGCAGGCTATATGTCGGCAGATGGCCTGCATGTGCCGCAATCTATCCTCATGTTCTGAGGTTACATCAGCTCTGGCCAACCATCTCATGTCCTTCCGAGACCACCAGTCTGCTTTTCGCAAAGCTTTTAACCGAAGCTGCATGGTCCGTATACCCCGTTCTTCAGAGTTTCCCTCTCCCTTCAGCCGTCATGAAATCTAATGCAAAGCAGGTACCAGAAGGAACGCGGTCGAACCAAGCATTTCGACGGCTTCTTCGACACCGCGCGCCGGGTCTGCGACGCCTCCGCGCACCCGGACCGCGACTCCCTGCTCGCCGACATCCACTTCTGCCTAGGCGCGATCGCCATGGACGCAAGCGACTTCTCCGCCAGCCGCATCCACAAGGAACAGTCTCTGAACCTGGTGGCCGCGATCTGCAGCGAGCTGGGCACCGCCGACGAGCGGCTGTATCTCGCCACCGCGGAGCGGGGGATCTCGCGCATCCAGGACGGACGCTACGCGGAGGGCGAGGCGGACCTCAAGGAGGCCCTGCGCATCCGGAAGACGTGGGGCAACTACGTCCCGCGCTCCGGCGAGGCCAACCTCAGCTGGGCGCTGCTGGCGCAGGGCAAGCTCGACGAGTGCAACGCGCTGCTCCTGGACAGTCTGGCCGGCCGCGAGAGGGCGCTGGGCAAGGACGATCATGAATCGGTCCGCACGGGCCTGATCCTCTACGCCCTGGGCAATCTGCGGGCCGCGCAGGGCGAGTGGCAGGACAGCTTCACGTATCATCAGCGGGCGTGGCGCCACATGCGCGCCACGGTGGGCGATCGCGACTTCTACACCGCGAACGTCGCGCACAAGCTGGCTGAGCATCTGAATCGGGTCGGTCAAAGCGAACAGGCGATGTGAGTGCCCCCTCCTCTTCAACGAAAACACTTGAACATGCACCCCGTCTAACACACCCTTCCTTTTGGTAGTGCAATGATCAACACAGCCCTAGAGATCTGGTCCGTCGACCCCAACGCGCACAAGAACGAGATCGCGCGCACCACGTTCCTCAAGGGGAAGGTTTTCGAGACGACGGACAAGCCCCAGAAGGCCTCGATTGCGTTGCGGGTGGCCGCCCGTCTGAGGAAGGAGATCACGAAGGAGGATCGCGATGTGAAGAGGTTGACGACCGGGGACTTTGATGCGATTGTGGCGTTTTGGGCTCGTTGATACAGTACCCCCGTCTTTTGCCCGGATTGGTGGTAGAGCCGGGACTTTGGGCAGCTGGAGTCTTTCTCGGCGATGTATCTCTATCTCGTGGTTAGGCATTTTGGAGGCCCAAGAATACTCATAGCTATTAGGGGTCTGATCCGGTAGGTGATTCCTAGAGATTCAGGTCAACCGGCGCGCTCCATACAGTCCACACACATGGATAGTCACTTCACTGGCTGGAACCTGAAGGATGTCAGAGACTGTGCTGTGCTTCTTACATAGAGTTCATCGGCAAGAAGCCCTCCCCTTACTGCCTATCTAAGCGGCGCTAGTTCTGAATCAGGGGATGTCGAACTGAAAAGAATAGCTAGTACTTGGGTATCAAACCAACTATCCCAAACGGGGTTTGATGCGCCCTAGGGCGTCTGCCCATACTTCTTTCTCTCCCGCACCCTATATCCCCATGCTTCTCCACCCGAGCATCCTTTACCCCGAATTGGAGATCCCTTGCTCAATACAATCCCTGTTGATTGAAATTTTGATACACTCTGCATGCAATGCTTTACATTATCGCAGACGAGAACAAGAGGGGATACTGAAGTATTCACTGAAGTATATCAGATTCCTCATCCTCTTCTTCTGCAGGGGCCTCAAGCATTATGAGGATGTGCGATGAGTAACAACGATGATTTCTCCAAGACAATGCTCTTCAAGAGCGTGCTAGATTATAGACGCAAATAAAAATTCTAATCCCCTTCCAAATGCTGAATGAAAGTGATGATCTAATCACCCGAGCCACAGCACCAACCACAGTCTAATAAATCGACGCCCTTTATATACATACTACATGCCACACAATCTCAAAAAACCGCCTGCTCGCGCGGCGGCTGCTCCTCCGCCGAGGAAAACAACGCCCGCGTGCGGCTCATGGTGTTCCGCTTCTTGCGGTCCTTCTTGCGGTCCTTCTTCTTGCCGTTCTCCACGGGGCTCTGGTTCTCCTGGTGGGCGTGGTGATCCTCTGACACCACCACCGGCTGAACCTCCGCGTAATCCGGCAGCGGCTCGTCGGCCACCAGCTCGGGGAGAGGGTTCTTCTCGGTAGTTGGATCGGGGTCTCCGGCGGTGCCAGAGGGCTCCTCCTCGTGGATGACCGTCGCATAGCCCCATTCCCTCGTGCGGGCTGCCCAGCTCCCCCACCCGTTCCAGGTGTCATCTACGGCGGTCTCGGGCGGTTCAGCACGGTGGTATCTGTCATCATCGCCGTCGTCGTCATCGTCATGGGGGATGGGCTCCTCCTCCTTGATTGGCTGCTCGAGGGGCGCGTACCTCTCGGCTGGGAGCTCTTCTTCGTATTCCTCGGTGCCAGTGGCGGCAGCAGTGGCAGCGGCAGCAGTATCATGGGTGTCTTGAAAGTCTTCGATTGGTTCCTCGGCCACCGAGGCAGGATAGCCCTCCGAGACATGGGCACTGGACGGCGGGCGCTCCTCGATCATCTCTTCCGCAAGTGCATCCAGATTTTGTCGCTCATACACCCCTCCCTCCACCTCGTCCAAGTCATCCAGCTCCACCGTCCGCTCATCCGGATACTCCTCCGCGATATCCTCCAACCCGGCCACGACCGCACTCCTCTCACCGCCAACCCCAACACTCCGCAAATCCTCATACCCATCCCGCGACTGCAACCCACCCCCATTCCGCATCGCCCGCTTCTCCAACTCCGCAATCCGCGCCTCATAGATCCAGACCAGCGCCTGCACCAAGAACCGATCGAACCCGGTCTCCGCGCCCAGCAGATACTGGAACCGGGGGCGCTCGAACAGATCGCGATCCTCGACGAAGGCATCGGCCATCTTGCCGCGGACATACACCTCGAAGAACCAGGGGTCGTAGTCCGGGATCGTCGACCCCTTGCCGCCGCCGTACACCTTCCGGGCCACGCCCAGCACGTCGAAGATGCTGAGGTGGGTGTCCAGCTTCTGCAGGTACTTGCGCGCCAGGGTCTGCAGGCCTTGTAGCTCATAGCGGGCCGCCGCGCCGTAGACCAGCACGCTGCGCCGGTACTCGGTCTTGGTCCAGTCGCTGCCACCCGCGGGCCGCAGCGTCTGGTAGCTGCCCGTGTGCAGGTAATGGACGACCGTGTGGATGAGGTCGTCGTCGACGTCCGGCAGGGGGATGCAGGGCACCGTCTTCGTGATGAAGTGCGGGTACGTGCTGAGGATGTCGGTGAAGATCGGGGATTGGCGGAGGTAGTACTCGGGGACCGAGTGTTTGCGTTCGTGGGGGCCGAGGAGAAGGACCACGCGGCGGGATTCATAGGGGCTGTGGTTTTGAGGATCGGATGTTAGGGTTTGTTCTTGTTCTAACAAGGATAGGGGCCGTACGAGGACTCTGGCTGGTCGTATTCTTCCACTTCGACTTCCACGGTATCATCACCGTTCATTCGCGAGGAGGATGAGGATGATTTGGGTGGTGCAAATCGCACGGATGGGCCATGCGTGCCGTTACTGCGGGCATGGCCGTTGCTTTGGACGGCCATTTTCTTTCTGTGGTGATCGAGTTGGTCGCGCTATACTTCGTCGTCGTACTTGGCTCGTCTCTCTCGTCGGGTGCGGTTCGTTGCGTTGCTCGCTGCGTCAAATTCACCTCAAGTGCTGCTTGCTTGCTGCGTAGAAAACCAAACCTAACAAAGCCTCGTACTCGAGAACTGCTGTGAAACTCGGAGAATATTCTCCTCATGCTCCAGACCGAGGGGCAATGACAGCTTATACCCCCCGCAACCGTCGTGATAAACGAAACCCAGTTCCTGCCTTATGAGCTGTTCATACATCGTGGAACCAATGGCTGCGCTCCACATCAATGACTAAGGTATCTAAACGGTGTTTCGCCTTGCACCATCCATGGATATCATTGGATGGAAGCACGTTGCCTGACATCGACGGTAGTCTGCGGAGTTAGGCTGGTTTCAGCGAGGGTGGGTGTCTGGCTTGGATGAGACAATCAGGTGGTGGAGGTGGTGAGTTGGCGCATGGGATGCGGGGTTGATCGCTGATGTGGCGTCGCTGTCTGCTTATCATCCCATCCGTGCTGGATGCCGCGCGGTGGCTGGGAATTATATTCGGTACCCTCGATTAGCGACTTGCTCGGGGGCTTGGAGGCTTGATTTTGTTTTGCATGGTAGTGTAACGAGACGCTTGAGTTGAAAGCTTGTCGTGATGCTTTCTATTTTTATCGTGTCTGACCAGCTCCCTGCCTGATTCCCGGTCACTTCTTCGCTTAACTTGCCGAAATGGCCATTTGCTTCTTAGGTCTACTGCAACTAATCACCCTTCGATCAACTCGTAATCACGACGCGGTCGAACCAAAAAGAACATTGGCAGCGACAATCCAACCAAAGCAGCAGCCACAATGAACGGGAGCCCAGTGTACTCAACGCCAAGCTGCAGTCCCAAAGCGAAGGCACCAGAATAGATAGGCCCTGCCAAGGAGGTGCTCAGAACGTGAAGGATCGTGAAGATCGAATAAACCACACTGATATCCTCGGGGGAGATCGTCAAGGTCACAAGCGACCGCAGGGCCGAGTTAAGTCCTCCCGTGGCGGATATCAGAATGACCCCTGCATATGCCAGATTACCAGATGACTCTATAATAGAGCCGGAGAGATTAAACATACCTATAGTGGAAATTGGCAGGGAAACACCCAGTCCGAGCAACAAAGTCCCCAGGCTAAGCATCGTTGCACTGGCAAGGGCGATTGCAAAATCCGTCTTATAGGTATTTGAACCGGCACGCGAGAGAAGCATCCGACTGATTCGCGGAAGCAATACGATGAGACACATGAATCTAACTGCTTCTCCTACCGACCACAAGAGATTGGCCTGTTGCGTCTGTTAGCTGATTCATACTCGTACCAGAAGTAACAACCCTTGCAAGACATACTCGAGCGAATTCCCAGTTGTATCTTTTCGAGATGTAGAGCAGCAGAGCCATGGGAAGCGAGTCTTCCCCGAGCTGGCCCAAGAAGGACATCCCTAGTAAGATGATAAGCGAGGTGTTGCCATATACCACCCTGGCCCCTTTGTGAAGTTGTTGCGTTATTTGGATGAGACGAGATCTCAGACTGGCGTGTTCCTTGATAGAGGAGTCACTCTCCTGAGACACAGTGATCGTATCGTCATCACGATACTGTCCAGGGTTCAACGCGGTGGCCTCATCCGGCGAACTCCGAGTAGTGGCTGGATGTAGCTCTGACGGGGTGGTCAAGATGGCAAGGAGAAGGCAGAACAACCCCAAGAGCCACGGCACCCAGACATGATGGCTCATGAGGAGCGAGCTGCCGAACAGGGCCAACACGGCTGCTGCAATCGCCATGGCACGAATGAAGAAAAAGGTTGTGGTTCGTTTCTCCTCCGTAGCGGCTTCAGCAGCCAGTAGATGGATCATGGTGATAATAATGCCGGGACCACCTCCAATAATTTCGAATACAGGGGCCAGGAGAATGAGGCGGATTGGAAATGTGTTCGAAAACCAGCATATCAGACAGCTCCATAATTCTTCACAGAGGACGCCGAACAATGCTAGTCGGAGGGAGAGACAGCGGCCGTATCGCTCGGCGAAGATACTCCATGGGATCACTAGGATGGCTGTCACAGGTCAGCACAGAGCAACGAGAAAGGGGTGGAGAAAGAGGTTAAGATGTACTTGGTAGCGCCCCCAATACTCTCTCTGTACCCTTGAGGAAGGCCAATTCTTCTTGGACCGCTTTGTCTTTGCACCTGGCGCTCGATAGCGGTATGGTCGCGTTATCTGGGAGAATCTGATCGCAAAGAATGGACTCGTAGATTTGGGTGCGCGGGCCCGACTGGATGTTTTCGCCTAGGAAGAAGAGGAAGGCTGTCAGGAGCAGGGGCAAAAGAACTCGTGTCGACCGGGGAGGGGTGATATGTTGTGCCATCGCTGAATCTTGAATCAAATCCTGAAAGAGAGTGGGAGGAACAATTCCGTTGCTATTTGATTCCGAGGTGGTGAGGGAGCTCAATCACGCCTTCGGCGATAGCGCGGACTCCGGTCATTGGGAGGATTTTGATCCTGGTCTAGATTGAGTACTAGCAGCAAGTTATGTCGCATCACGAGCAGTTTCAAATATGTTTTCTGCCTCGTCGATATGTCTAGAAGCAAAGCCTTCTCGTGGTTTCTCACAAGGCAAGGCTGCCTAGGATCACTGGGTACTCGATATGTTGTAGTCTTACATAGACTAAACCCTTTCCACAGGCTTTTTGAACGCATCATAGATTCTATCCTCTGTATCTCTTTCATAGCACCACAGCAGCTGAGCCATTCTCCTTGGCTTGGATTTAGGCTTGGTCCAGACCTCTCAGTGATTGGGTTCTCCGCTAAGAGAGGAGCGATACTTACTCGAAAGCGTCTCCGCCATGGAGCTGGACAGACTTCAAATTACGCACACCATGGACGAACGGTGTCTGTTCCGTAGTAAGCGTAGTAAGCGGGAAAAAAAAAAAAGAAAAGAAAAAAGAAAAGAAAAAGAAACAAGCAATGAAAGAGCTTGACGAAGGAGACGATGTGCCTCTTATCTTCTTGTGTCATGGTTGTCTCGGATGACCTGCGCGACCTTGGCGGCACACTGAGCGGGCTGTCTGACTACAACCCCAGGTCTATTTATTTTGTTCTTTGCTCGACTACAGCTTTCAGACAGCCTGCTACTGTCTATGGATGAGTTCTAGGTATATATCATCCTTTAAGATCGCAAATCACACTCCCATGTAGTGTGGTAGTCATCGATCTCATCATCCCGCATCTATAGACATCCCGCTTTGCTCTGGAAAATACAGCCAGGGAAGGTAGCAATGTAAGTACAAATCCGATATCGTCTGCAAGTATACAGCAGTTCGTTCCTCAAGACGTACCATACAGTGCTCAGCAACCTAGAGACAGAAAGCAACTCATCAACATGATACTCCGCAAAGATGTCGATGGGGCTGCTTACCTGATCACACAGACAACTCCGCCACGGATCCTCGGGGCAGGCATCGATGCCCTCATACGCAAAGTGATCTTCACATTTGATTTGCTACACCATAATTAGCATAGACCCCCTCTAATTGTCTTGCTCTTTCCTGACGAACCTCTGCCTTGCAAGTCAGCTCTATGCTGGCGCATATATCCAGTCGCTCGGTGGCGGTGGGGATGGCTGCTGTCATTGTGGCGAGGAAAGTAAGAAGAAGGGCTACGGTAGTTCTCATCATCATTCCTTTCTTTGAACTCTCAGACTGGAATTGAGTTGTGGTTAGAGTCTGGGTCCGAGAGAGGAAAGGATACTAGGGAAGTTGAGCTGTTGGCAGGGTATTTTGTGCGAAGTGTTCGAGGCTCCTTTTATATGATTCTCGCAACACAACCCCCTCGTGCAGAGATACAGGCACCAAAATTCCCCAGAGAATTAAAGTTGTGAAGAAAGGGGCCCCGCACCCCCTAGCAAAGTTTCACGAAGCAAATCTTCTATACAATCGTGCAGTCTAGCCCATGAGTTTGGCCCCCTTACCTCAAACTAGGCTACCAGCGATTCACAATTCTGTTCGACGAGTTGCAATCAGAGAAACCTGAGAACTGAGGCTGAGCACCAAGAAGGCTAACTGAGCCACAAAGAGAGAATAGGGATCTCTGCCCCCTTCGATCAGACAAGACCCGGTTTAGCATCCGGATCGACTCTCACAGTCGATCGGTATATGGCTCTCCAAGTTCAACAATGTTTGCGATAACAGACCCCATGTTTCTGAATGATAAAGTTCAGCCCTACGGGTCTAGCAAAGCAAATCAGATAATGGAACGCTGTGACAACATGAGAAGTGTTACGATCAAGCTAACTTACTTAACTTACTGTACATCACTATAAGGTAGTGAACAACGGATGGTTCGGACCATCTACTGAGCAGCAGCTCTCGCACTCATTGCTACCTAGCTTCGTCCCTATACACATCCTTCGTACTTGATATTCGATGCTTCAGGGCAAAGGGACATCACATCACCTTCCCCAAACTGCAATCGCTTAGTTGAGCTCCGCCAGCACACGGCTGTTTTCCGACAGGAGGATCAGCACTCCGAACATCAACAGAAGTAACTTACCGAGGACGATGCCAGCAAAGAAAGGCGCAGAAACGATGTTTCTGTCTGGCTGCTAGGATTTGCGTCTACATAATAGAAAGTTCTGTTTCCTACATGCAATATCTATCACCTTGCTATCTTTCTGTGAATGCCATAATGCGGAAGGAGATCGAGTGAAGATCCAGAGAGGTTCTGTTTAATCCGGGATAGTTGACCCATATTACCTCTTAACTTACAGACACAGCGCATGAGCAACCCAAAAAAAGCCAATTATAATATGCTGTCTTATTGCTCGGATCTACCGGTACGCACTAGCAGAATTCCCGAAGACATCAAGCCCCAGAAACATGCAGTCACGCCGCTCATTTACTATTTCGGTGACACATCATATTTCATGCTTAACTATATGCTTGAAGCTTTGCCGATCATTGAACTCTCAACAATCGACCTGCTGTGTCTTATAAGCAGGCCTGTAGTCATATTTTACGGCCGATCTTCTTGTTAGCCTTCTATTCCAACCCAACTTCATCTTCTCGTTTGTCCTCCCCAATCTACCTTGATCATCAGTACCCTTATCACAGAAACCCGCCCTTGCCCTCCTCGCCCTCCTCACCATCGCAGCAGCCAGCCCCATTGCGCGCCTAAAGCGACAGCAGACCGACTGCTCCGACGTTAGAGATACATGCTCCACAAAGGTTGGTGCTAAACATCCCCAACGAGTCCCGACTGCACAGATCAGATCGAACCTCAACCTCCAACACCTCATTCCCTCCGCTGCTGGTAACAATTATCTGTTCGAAGTTCAAGGAGTCAACCTGTCTGGATCTCTAGCCCCAGTGCGCTTTCGGCTTTGATACCACGGCCTGCCCTTGCGATACTGTAATTCATTCGTGTTCTTTCTTTGGGGGTAAACAGCGCCTAGGGTTGATGTGGGCGCACGGCTAATCTTGTCATCCCAGCTTTATGTGGATTGTCTGGTACGTTATAGATCATCAAGCTTGCAACTGGTTGTAAACCTGTTACTCGAGATATTGACCGATGTCGGTGATTGGCTTCTGCCAACCTCTAACACAGAAGGATGCTGGATGCTAGCGGATCCGACCAGTCGCGTGGACTGGAGAGGGGTGGAGTCCCATGTCATTCTTGAGTACAGAGAGTCGATCTTCTTGATATTGATGTTGAGAATACTAGGTAGACATCTACTTAACCCCCCCCCCCACCTCCCGGCTCAGTGCGGCGAATAGTATCTATCCATGTCGCTATTTGTTGTCTGCATTCAGAAAGAATGTATAACCCACACTCTGTGTGAGAGTTTAGTGCCCTTGGATCATAAATCAAGTCCTTATGAGTAGTCAGAAGCTATGGGCAAGAGATTCGCCTTTCAGAGCCGGACTGCTCCGCTTCCTTGGATACACATGGGTAAGATGTTGAGCTTTATTACACTGCCTTAGGTAGCTTATCAATTCTCCGAGCCTATCTTTAGATGGGAACTCTGGATGGATTAAGCTTCTAACTGCTTTTAAATTTAAGGTCATGTGGCAAAGAAATCTAGAACCGGGGAGGACTAAGTTATGGTGGCGTGGTGCGGGGTTTGATTCTTTGGTTGGAAGAGTTTTGGATATAAATAGTACCTTAATTCAAATATGGATATTATCTTTCATACCCAGGCATCAGACACTGGGATATATACACAAAATGATTTGATCATAGATCACAAAACGTAACTTCGTACTCATCAATTCATGAATCGTCACATAAACATAGCTTCGCTTCAAACGGAAAAATGAAAAAGGATGCAGTGTCTCTCGAGTTGTGACAGCGGGTCGTTGAGGTTGTTCGGCCATGACTCATCGTGACTTGGATTATTGCTAGGCCACAGCCTGTGCTTGCGGCTGGAATGTGGTCGACTGCGATGCAATCAACCGTCGCAAGCCGAACATGGATATATGATGGCGGCTGTGTTTGATGGAGGGTCGTGGTTTTCCGGAGGCACGGTTGGAGGACATGCGCACCAGGCCATTGTCGGGCAGCGAGTTGTTATTGTCGGCATCGCGACGTCGCACCATGGCTTTGACGGCCTTGGTGATCTGCGTGCGGATGGGAGTGGAGTCCGAGTCGCGCCGGCTTGTAGAGCGGCGGTGATAGTATTCTCCGTCGTCATCCTCTTCGTAGGTTTCGCGACGATATCGTGCGTTGTCTTCTTCTTCGGCTGCGACGCAGCGACGGAAGATGTGGTGGTGACCCAGACACCGACGCAGGTCGGGGGTTTGAGATTCAGTTTCACGCTGGAGTTTGCCCCGGGAGATTGCGGCCAGTTTGCCTGGGATGGCCGGTCGGTTGGCCAGGGGGCCAAGAGTGGAACTGAGACGCGGTGCGGTGCGACGGATGACCGCCGCGGGGATGCGGAAGAATTCAGCTGAGGAAGACATGGAGGGAACGGGAGTGTGTGTGTTCAAGATGATACTCGGTATTATGGTTCATTCGAGTTGCAGGAGGAGTTGAGGGTCGTAGACAAGCGGGCCAGGATGGATTTATATTCCCAATCTTGGATATTCCAAATCTGAACCGTGCTGTGGTCGATTCTGTCGATATCGTCAACATCATTTCTCGAACCTTGGACTGTGCAGTGGTGGTCCGTGGTTGAAGCATGCAGACAGGCGTGTGAATCGCAGAGCTCCCCCCGCTGTAACGTCAGAGCTGAACTCAATCGACGCGCATGTGGAATGTGAGCAAGTTGTTTGGGGCGGCTTTTCGCGGTGCAGTGCTTGACTGCTGAAGTGCTTAGTGAGCGTGGCGACCAACAGCCTTGCCCTGCTCGGCATTCTTGATATCATTGCGGCGCCCTTGTAAATGCTTTGATTCGTAAGCCCCTCCCCTCCCAATCAAGCTGCCCCACAGTAATCACTTTCTTTTCCTTCTTTTCTCCGCAAGATGGAGACTGCCGGTGGAGCATGGAGAACGCATTGGCTCGTCCCTTTTTGGCACGTTTCATGATCCCCACGAAACCTGCTACCGGCATTACAACCCGCCGCTCAAGGATCTCACCACCAGTAGATCGGATGTTGAGTGATCGAAATCGAGTAATCTAGTGCCTGATCACTCTCCCCCCATCGCATCGCTCCACTTTAATTCTCTGCTGCTCATAGACTCTTGGTTTTCAGTTTCTTGGTGATGTCTTGTAATTGCTAACGCCGAACGGTCCCTTTTCCATCCAATTATGGTATAGTAGGGCTCGAGTCCATGACGACGACTATCATATGCACCGCGCAAGGCCATGAATTCCAGATGACTATCCGCCCCCTTGAGAATTGTCAGGATTCATTCTACAGCCCACACAGGCCGCGTGTCGACGACGGTAGAAGCAATGGAATGAATGACCGACCCGATAAGATAGTCAAAGCCATCAATGAAGTAATTGACGGTTGTCATCCCTTGAAGCTCAATTTGAAGCTGTGGTGTTGTCGCGCCAGAGTCGTCGGCAGTTTGGAACGCAACACCTGTTCCTGTCCCAGTCCCAGACAACTCACCAAATCTCTGGGTGATGCCTATCTCCCAGCCGTGGATGCCCTACGGTGCCATTCCCGTCAAGGAGTCAGCCACCCGTCAGCCACTGGAACTTTCCAGTGACTCTCATAGTGACACAGATGTAACTATCCTCCCACCACGCTCCCAACGAGACGATCATGCACTTCTTACTCGATTGAACCTTCGTCTTCTGACACCTGTGACAGTGATCAGCCCTATTGTAGAGTTGAGATGACGTCGTGGCAGCGTCGTTGTGAATTGAAACCTCGATCGTCGAGCTGACACGAACCACGAGTTTAAATTCCTTGCTCACAAAGTTGCTGATCATCATTAATCGAATGAGCTTGATGATCTATGATGCAATGAATGAGGCGAATTGCCAAACTCTATTCTCAAGGTAGTATAAGGTCCAGAGTAGAGCCTCCTTTCCCCGGAGTGAGTCTATTCTTTTATCATGCATGGTAAGGAAAGGTGTCAGCTGCTTCCGAGAAGGGTTCGACTCTCGATCAAGGGCCTTGCTTGACTCATTTCATGAGAGGGTCATGTTAGCAGGCACATGTCTTGCATGTCTTGCATGACTTGTAACAACATCGAAGCTTTGTGTCCGTACCAGCAGATCCTAGCACCGTCTATAAGCCTGCAGGTGCTGATCAATATCTCTGATCGATATTCCTGATGGAAGACCGTACGTATCTGCATGTCTCTTTAAGCATGCAGCAGATTCCTAAACCGGATGAGGGATTTTTCGCCGATGATGGTGGTCTGCATTGCAGTGATCGTGCCTTTCCCACTGGAGTCACTATTTCACCATGATATGCCTTGATTGCTGACTAGAAATCCTCTGAACCGACTCGTTTAGTGCAACCTCGTGCTTAGTCTTCCCTTTCTGTCTGGTTTTCCTCTCTGCTGCCCTTAAGAGCTGAAGATAATTTTCTTTTGAATTATAACATGGTTCTCCGCAACAATAGGCAACAACATATCTCACATCAGCCGAAGCTGGTGCGCTTGTACTTAACACTGCGTACCCGTGCGGCTTCTATGTGGGCGAACAAGATAGACTGTGATGTGCTGTGATGTACTTACCTTGCTAACCCAGGAGACTCTAATCCACAACTCACTCACTGCGCGAATTGACCCGAGCAAAGGACGCATAACTGATATTAAGCAATACAGCGCGAGACAGCATCCCACCGCTCACCATGTAGTGTTGCATATCCGGCTCCTTCACTTCTCCAAATTGGAGAAAGAAATCAACTAAGATGCAGGAGGAAATGCCAAGACTGCACGTCGGTAATCTAGCAGGTTGATTGTGATGTCTGCCTCGGCTTGCTCTGGCGGGGATACCATAATCACATCTACATAATCTGCAGACCAGTTATCAGAATTGATTTTCCTTGCTCATACATTGATGATGCTGCGCAGGCCACGGAGGCCACGATCGATCAGCCTAGTAGTCCCCTCTACCAGGAGAGATATGTCTCGTTTTCGTGTTGTTGAGCACACAGCCCGGTGTCAAAGTGTCCGGGAGCGTTTGGGTGCTGTCAAAGCCGGCCATGAAAATGAGCTGATGCTTGCGGTCAAGCAGTACATCCCACTCGATAACCCCTCTCCGCAAGATGGGGATGTCACAATAATCGGGGCTCATGCAAATGCTTTTCCAAAGGTGTGGCTACAACTTCTTGATCGTGCTATCTTGTCTACACAACTCATCTGTCGCTCAGGAACTATACGAACCTCTTTGGGATGATATTCACGAGATACTCCGAAGTCATAAAAGACGCATTCGATCCATTTGGATTGCGGATGTTGCTCAGCAGGGGCAGAGCGGCATTCTAAATGAATCGATTTTGGGTCATGATCGTGAGTATTCACGCCATGGATATTACTAACTAAACCGTTTCACTCACTATCGGATATGTTTTCTAGCTGCCTGGTTTGATCATGGGCGCGATCTTCTTTCCATGATAAACCAGTTCCAAGACCAGATCCCTCAGCCGCTTATTGGGATCGGTCATAGCATGGGTGGGATGCAACTGTGAGTGCAAATCACGGTTTCATTCTTTACCATCAATCTAGAGTCATATTACTAAATTTATCAGTGCTCATCTCTCACTGCTACACCCATCGCTATTTGAAGGTCTTATCCTGATCGACCCTGTGATACAACGCGAGAACCCGGGGCGCAAATTCGCCCAGGCGTCCACGTACCGACGAGACCTATGGCCCTCACGTCAACAAGCAATCGAGAAATTCCAGACCAGTCCGTTCTACCAGGCATGGGATCCCCGCGTGTTCGCGACATGGGTCCAATACGGGCTCCGCGACCTCCCCACGCCGCTGTATCCCATTACCGAGGAGACTGGGCCGTCCGCCGTGACCTTGACTACGACGAAGGCACAAGAGCTTTTCTACTACATGCGACCGTCATACCTCGACGAGCGATCCGGTCTCCCTCGCGGCTATCCCGAAGAAGAAATGCATCCCGACGACATCGATAATACTTATCCATTCTATCGCTCCGAGCCCGCGTGGATGTTCCGGCGGTTGCCGGAGTTGAAGCCCGCTGTTCTCTATCTATTTGGAGATCAATCGGGCGTATCTTCGCCGACGGCCCGTCGAGAGAAGATGGAGATTACTGGCACGGGCGTTGGAGGCAGTGGCGGCGCGGCTCGGGGACTGGTGCAAGAGGTCGTTCTCCCTTGCGGTCATATGGTTCCCATGGAGCGGGTCCGGGAAAGTGCCGACGCCAGTGCTTCCTTCATCGCCGCTAGGTTATCGGCTTGGGAGTTGAAAGTTTCACGGTTTCGCGAGGCCTGGGAGCGAGTGCCCCATCAGGAACGTGTCAGCGTTGACCGGCAATGGGAGAGGGAAATCGGTGCTTTGCCTAGAAGGTCGAATATTTGAATTTGGGGGAGTTAAGGCTCTAGGTGCGAGCGTTCAATCAGTCAGCATGTGCCCCCAGTAGATTCTGAGGATCGAGGCGACCGAGGAGAACATGAGCGGACATGGTTAGAGGATAAGCGGACAACGGGCAGGGATCTTACTTCTCAGGCTGAAATCACTCCCCCGCATGTCACTGACAGGGCGCGAGGGTTAGACTCCACTTGAACATCGGCGCCGGTGGCCATGGGCTTACTTTCACCTTTTCGTTCATTACCTTGATTTCCTTGGCAATTGCAAACAATATTTTCTGTCCTCGGTCCCTCATTGTGTAGCGATTCCGTGATTTCGTTTATCTGGCCTACGTCATATCCCTTTTACTTTTGTCACAGTCAAAGTGCCGGATAGACTTCTGAATGCTAGGATACACACAGCTTCTATGACTTGTATGTACGCTCGACTAGCTTGAAATGCAGTGGGCATAAGTGTATCTACATTACAAAGACTCTCACATGACACTTCTGTATCTCAGGTCTGTGCTGGCTCTCTCTTTCTACTCTGTCCAACCATGGCAACTAGTATATACGCGGCAGTATCAACAATCGTGACGTTCTGCTGAATCTCGGGTTGATTTGGGGTATGGATGTGTTGTGTGAGATGCACTTTGATAAGAACGCGGTTCCGGTTGCTGGGTGGAGGGAGTTTGCTCTGCTGCAGGGAAATGTTGATATATATCTGGAAGAGAGTCTTACATGATTGTTGAAGAGATTGCATGACATGTATGCTCGCTTTCTAAGATACGCTGTTAGCGATTGCCGGAAGAGATGTTTGCGACTCCGGTGCTATGATTATTGTCTGATAAAGGTGCAGAGCAGAGGAGCATACTATACAAACTACTAGATAGACTACCACCAAACGCTTGTACTTCGAGTTGTTGCGCCAAGTACACCCTGATTGGGCCGGGATGTCCAAACAAGCCCTTAGCACCGGACACTAAAACCACCACGGCACCAAATCTATGCAGCTGTCAACAAACCCGGTCACCCAGCATTTGTGCCAGTGTTGATTCTAGGCCCACCCTTGAGCACTTGTGCCATAGACCTCCCACTAGTGATATTGATTTAAAGATATTGGTAAGAGACCTCTCCTCTGGTTTCGAAATATCAGTACATAAAGCTTGGCTCAGTGCTTGGGCCTGCTCTTTACAGTCACAACATAAACTGTAATCGACTAACTCACCTTACAGTTTCACATTGTTTTTCCCCGCCATACGGATACTTTCCGCCTTTCTTGGCATCCCTCAAAACGACTAAGATTTTCTGATTGGTAAGAGAAGCGCAAACATATAAGATGAATCGTTGTGCTTAGTGCGTAGGCACAGCCTACAATTTGATATTTCATCTATATGAACTCAACCGCCTGGTGTCAATAACGCACAACTACAACTTCGAAAACCAAAACAAATGAAAAAAATACAATAGCAATATGTCCGACCCCACATCCACCTGCACCGTCACGACCCGCCCAAAGCCCGGCACTCTCCGCTGCTCTGGCTGCCACCCCAGCAACGAGGCCCGCTACTGCTCGTCTGCCAAGCGACGGACTGGAAGCGCGGCCACCGCCGCACCTGCGCTGGCGCCCAGAAGCAAAACCGCTTCCTAATCCGCGCCCTTCCCACTACTGCCCACACTGGCCCAAACCAACAACCCTTCAAGGACGCGCATCACCTCGAGCCCTCCCCCCTCCACGCCTACGGCAACCGGGGCAAGGAGCGCCAGGAGATCAAGTCGCACCTGAGCTGGGCCGGGGTCTACGAGCCCGGCACGTTCTTCTCGCACCACGACACGAACGACTGGCACTATCACGTGTACGCGCCGGGGGTGCCGACCTCGGGGTGGGAGTTCGAGTCCGACGACACCCGCCCCCTGAACCCCATCGCAGAGCGGTGTCTGGGCCTTCCCGTGCACGGCGACGTGGCCGTGGTGCGGTCGCCGACCATCGAGGTGAATCACCACGAGGACGCGCTCTCGGCTAATGAGCTGGGTGCGCACGCTGGCGTACCATCGCGCGGATCGCACGGTCAATAGCATGGGTGACCGCCAGCGGAGGGAGAGGGAGAGGATTGCCGGGAAGTTGGGGTTGGATGAGACTTTCTTGCCGCCGGGTTTTCCATGATCGTCTGTTTTGGGTGGTGGGTGTCTTTGGAGAAGTGGTTTGGGTGGTGGATGGGGGCATTTGGGATCAAGTATGCTGTGCTGTCCGGAGTAGTTCGGGTTGTTTGGCTACTAGGAGTTGTGGATATTCAGTGTGCAGAGGGCAGGGTCGGGTGCCGGTGCCCAGAACTGAACCTCAGATGCGAACCGACTGTACAGCTTCTGTTTAGGTACTGTACGATAAACTTCTATCACGTTCTTCACGGGTTGCAGGTGCAGTGGCAGCTGCAGCTGCAGCTGAGCAGGGACCAGGGGGACCGCTTCAAGCGCGGTTAACCGCTGCTGTAGGTAGCACTTTTCCCTTCCAAGTTGGGGGATCTGCTACCGCGCTGTAAGGGATCCTATAGCATGGGATCGCTGAACCCTGAACAATAGCATCCGGTGATATACATGTCAATGGAAAGCAGTGACCAGCTACTTCACAGTACCTACTTCGCGGATCCAGATCACTACCTACTCCAATCGCAGTAGTAGCTAAGGTAGTCAAGTGCTGCGCCTGCTGTGCCTGCAGTTCCTGCATCCAGCAAATGCACCCACGAGCCTGCTATCCGCCTCAAAAACCGGGGGGTTTCTGTAAGTTCGTCCCTGGTTTCAGCTGCATCTGCTGAACCACGGGGGAGAGAGTCTCACCGACTCCCGTCCGGTGTGAAAGGACCCTGACGACTTGCAGCGCTGCTTGAAAGCGAGAGAAAAAAGCAATACAAAAGCTATGCTATTGCTGCTTGTGTTTCTTTCCTCGCTGAAGGATTTCCTTGGTGTTTCTTTTGTTTTTCTTGGATATGAAGACTCGCCGATTCAAGTTAGTCGTTGCATGTGAAGAATTCACCGAGCGATCTACACCTACGCGGAGTATAGGTAGAGTTCTTCCGAGGGATCTCGTCTGCAATCCGGAGGGAACTCGTGCAGATGACGGGCATGCGGTGTGAAAGCGCTGGGTTACTCAATTTGTTGTTAGCGCAGGCTCTGATTTCAGTCCGCTAAGTTAGGCTAACTTACAAGCTGAAGCAGTGTTTGGAGAAATACTGTACATAACACCACTGCAAGAAGAGCGCCGGGTGCCTAGACTAGAATGCGATACGATGGCTTGTCGCTGCTGGATCATTCGTCGGCTTTGATTCCCTCCTCCCCCCCGTGTCGATCATGAGCGAAACTCGCGAATCGGGTTCTAAGCAACCCAGTTTGTTTGTACGTCAGTCGTCAAAATACTGAGTAAAATATTCTAGAGTTCTTGGGATGTGATTCGTTGATTGTGAGTTTATTTGCGACAAGTAGACTTTATCCCAGGGGGCGGGGGGTGACATTATCCATCGCTGTCTCAGGATTGAGGGCCAAGAGACTCAGAAAGACATCCCGTTGGTGATGGTGCTGATCTTCCTCACCACCAGGACCCATAATTCTGCTCGGGATCTAGAGGAATTGAGAAGGCAGACTGGACTATCAATATGTCATTGTTTGATGCAGTTAACTACAAGTGAGTCACGCTGCGTGCGTGAAGACTGTCTGTCACTGACGGACTGATTTTCGCGACGTTGCTTGCTTTTTTTGCCGTTTCGACTGATCAGGTTGTTGCGGACGTCCCCTCGTGAAACTAAAGTAATCTACTTATGTACCTACTGCTTAGTAGATGCAGATAGGAACCACCTCTCGATCGGGTCAATGCAAGGATTGGACCAGGAAGGAAAACTCCCCGATCCGAGAGGGGAGGATTATGATAATTTTTTGAGTCATGGTTGGAGCTGAAGATGGGCTGCAGGGGGCTGTCTTGTCTAGATCTACTGTGTATGTATCGGGTGGTGTTTGTGGGTTTGTCGCTCCACCTGTCTGGATGCCATCGCCCTCAACTGGAGTCCTGGACTGCTAGCAAGTTAGTACTTTTGTCGCCCAATTTACCTACGAAGTAAGTGAGACGAGCTGTAGTCTCGTGCACGGAGCGATGGTTCAACTCTTCGGAATGGAAATGGAGTAGCGTAAGCATCCACCTCATTACACATCTCCCATCGATTTCGGACTCATACGGTCGGGACCGAGTATGTTTCAGGTCAGAAACAATAGCAGGCAAATCGGGTCGCGCCGTCCTCACGGTGGAGGATTACTGAGTGGAGGGGGGAGACACGCAGAGATAGAGGGAGAGATCAGAACAGAGGAAGACACACACGCACACAGTCCTCCAGTTGCCGACAGCTCCTTTTGCTTTTAGGGTTTCTGATCTGTGGCACTCGACCTACGCAATACCCATGAGCCTCATCAGTGTATGACGCAACTCACGATGCTATTTTGAAACTCTGTGATCGGTGTGTATACTGACGACGATTGAGATTGTCATCGCCTTGTGCTATGTGTGCGTGTCTTGCTGTGTGGGGAGTCACTGTTTCTCTCATCGTGAATAGATTGCGTGTCCTGAGGGAGAGCCCCACCGAGAGTCCCAGAAAGTCACCGTCCGGACCCTCAATCGAAGGAGCCTGACACCTGGATTGACAGGCACGCCCACGCTAGAGGACAGCCTAGTCTACCGGATTCCTTTATCCTGAGTACTCTGTCTGTGGGATGATCTGGAGGCTGAGTGACTGGCAGAGAAGGTGATCGGGATTTCTCCAGATACAATTGATGGATGACCTGCTTTCCACGGAGAAAAGTCGCCCCTTTGAAGGAGAAAAAAAAATCGCAATGCAGAGAGAGCGTGACCAAAAAGTCCCGTCCAGTGAGTTCATCAGTCGTGTGTCTATTTTTTGTGCGGCAAATAAATCAGTGCGGCGAGACAAGAAAAATCCCCCCTTCCCTGCGGGCGTTCTCTTTCTCCTCCCCACAGCCTCCGACCGGGCACGCAGGAACGCCTGGGCTCAATTTCCAGACCGTCCGCCCGTTTTGGGCCTAACAAAATCGGCCCCTCTAGTCCTTTTTTAGGGCGGGTTTTAGTCTACCGTAGTCCGTCGTCTCATCCATCACCATCGGTTCTCCGAGTGAGGAGCGAGAGGAGTTGAGACCTGAGACTGAGAGCCTCGGTCGGGGGGAGGGGAGGAGTGGAAGAGGAGAGAGGGGTTTGTTTTGGTTCAGTTCTCGATCGTCGTCTTTTTCCGATCGGTCCAATTCCGCTGAGAAGCCCGGATGCACTTACGCGGGAGCCTGGCTTACTTGCTGCTCATGCTGCTGCTCCCACTGCTGCACACTACTGCACATACCTTATGCAGCTTGTGGCCAGTGTACATCCGAGGAAAAAGGACCTGCAGACGGAAAGGGAGAGTGGCTTATCTTTTTGCCCATTTTTGTTCTTGCTTGTTTTTTTTTTCTGTCGCATTCGCACCGTGGGTTGTTTGATCCTCGGGTAAGGATTTGATTGGGATGTGCACTCGGTTGGCAGAGGATGTCAACAAGAGACACACAGTTCAGACCAAGTCAGACAAAGAGAGGGACAAGCAGTCCAGGCACGCGGGTGGTTCGGAGCAAGGGCCGGAGAGTGGAAATCCCATGCACTAAGTACTTTTCTGTGAAATAATAATATCATAATAAAAATAATAATACTAGACATAATAAGCAAGAATAGATTAGAGCAGGAGAGACATCCATGGAACCGGGATTGATTGACTGATAGATCCTGGAGGAGGAGGAGGAAAAAGAGGAGCCCGAGGGAATTGCACTTGCCCGGGAATGGGATGATAGCCCGTGACTGGCCCGACCCTTTTTTTGCCCACTGGATCCACCACTGCCTTCCACCAGACAAAGTCCCGGCCCAGGCTGAAGCTACGCGTACCGGTAGAACGGCTTTCAACCACTCTTTGACTCCCTCCTTCTCTCCCTCTCACAGTCTCGCTCGCTCTGCCCAGACAACGTCTTCTCCACTCCATACACTAGTCCACTCCCTCTACGCTCATCCACCTCCTCGTTCTTTAAGTCCCCGACCCCTTCTCGATCGACTGTCCTCCTTTGTTCCAGACATCTAGACAGGCAGACAGACAGACATCATACCTTCCTTTCCCTATCGATCTCTTCAGTTCAGTCCTTAACTCATCACACTTCACGCCCTCGCCTCCCTATCCTCCTATTCCTCCCCTTGTTCGCCTCCGTTCGTTGCTTACACTCTCTACTGATTTCCTTTCTGTGAATCCAACAAGCTATCAGTCAATTCCTTAACTTCTCTCGTGATCCATCCAAAGTTTAAACTCCAAAAGTACCTACGTTAGATGTTGAATCTCGCTCCTAACTACATTGGAGCTCGCACTACACAAATTTTGTCTATCTTGTTTGCTTGAAAGCAACCTTATCCGGGAATCCATACCCGCCTGTGCAACCAACTGCCATCTCTATCAATCTCTTCCCCGTTGCCCGATTCTGGATCTTCGCCCATCCTCGGTCTGGCCTTCGACTTCCAAATTACCAAATAGCCAAGAACTTCACAAAGAAAGCTAAACGGGCGTCATCAGCTCCCCGCGCAACAGCCTGATCAGCCCGGTGGATTCCCATAGGAACGGTTGCCCCTCACACATCAGAAACCGAAGGGATATCTGCTCCTGTCTCCCTGGCCAAGGAGACTTTGCATCACTGATCGCTCGATCTCCAAGCGCATATCCGTGCTATGGAAAGACACGTTACACGCATTTGATGCCAGCCGTCATTGCGAGCAACTCTTGCCCTTTTTGATCACCTGCACGAACCATCACGTCGCACACAAGAACCCCCCCCCTGACTATCCTCTTCTTCCCGACTGGTCCCAGCCTTTTGGTTTGACCACTATTCTTATATCCGGCATCTCGTAGTTCCTCAGCTCCTCAGCAATAGGAAACATCCAATCTCTCTTCCATACTCGACTCTCGCACTCCTTGTCTCATCTTCCCGAACAATGGCACGCACCGAAGAACCGCTGGATGCCCCCGATGGCTCCGCCTTGACATGGATTTTCGACCATTGTCTTCGGTACCCTGGTACCTACGAGATCCCGCTGCGTTCCATGTATGCGTTGAATTGCAACCCCACGAGACAACAATCATCCTCAACTACCCGCCAGCCTGAAACAGCCTTTCACCGCCCGACCAATTCGTCTTCGTCCCAAGACTCGATGGATCTCGCTGCTGATTTCCGGGCCCAATTGAGCCACCAAATCTCCCGTCTGCCCTCGCAGCCATGCAACCTGCCTCCCAGCTTCGTCACCTCCTTCGTGCGTCGCTGCTTCACCCCTCAATTGGTAGAGGTCGATTTCCCTCAGGCATTGACCGCCTTGGACTACCTCAAAGACTTCGAAATCCGCCGCCGGAAGGAGGTGTCTGCCGCTTTGCAGCGACTGGGCGTCGAGCCGGAGGATGTGAAGGAATCGTCCGAGTTCGCTAACAAGTACCCTGGTGCGATCACCTGGCTCGAGTCCCTCAACTCTCGGGGTCGCCGCATTGAGGCTCTGTACACCCAAGTCTATGTTGGCTTGCGTCGCTGGGTATGTGTCTCGTCTTCTCACTACGCTGTCTTCTTGCTAACCCGGCCGTTTTAGACTCTGATCAACGAGATGTTAATGGAGCCTTTTAATAAGGCCAATTGCATCGCAATGCTCAACACATTGTTCCCCCCGGTCACCGACGCAACTGTACCTCCGACCTCGTACTTGACGCCTGACCATCTGAGGTCTCAGCGCGATGGTTTCTTCAGGTACATTGCGGCCGTGGGGCGCAATGGCCCGGAAGTGCTCAACGAGATTATCGTTCAGGGCGCACTGCCCGGGGATGACAATGGCTGGCCTGTAGTCCGGGATGTTCTCGATCGCTACCTTCGTGCGGCATTGGACATCTACGATGACTGTAGCACGGTCACTGGGCTCGCTAGCTTTGAAGAGAGTACTGAGTCTCAGACCCGCGGTCACAAAGGCCGCAAGGTTGACTCCGGAATCAGTTTCGGCTCAGCGGAGAAGATTCTCGCCGCGGGGGGCGAGAGCAGCAAGGAAGTCGAGGATACTCTCGAGAAACCTCTGCCTCCACCTCCCACGACCAGGCATAAATCGGGCTCTGCGTTGGAGCGGCTGACTCGTGAGCTTCGCAAGTTAGGCGAATCTGGCAAGGTCAAAAGTCTCAAGAAGATGAGGTCCACGAGTGCTTTGGCGGTGCGGTCCGAAAACGTGCCCAGTCGGTCGGAAGAAGAGTCTCTCTTTGAAATCGATGAAATGAAACGCCGGCGGCTCCTGTGGGAAGCCTCCAACCGCAAGAAAGCCCATTCGAAGCAGTCGAGCACGGACTCGCGTTAAGGCTCTTGTTGCGGTACTACTACTTGTTCACTCACTTATTTTCTCTTTCATTTTAGCGTTTTACTACATGCCTTTTTTTTTCCACACCAAAAGCAGGAAAGACAAAAGCCTGGATGCTTTCAATACTGGTACATATTTGGAGTCTGTCAGGTTAGTCATGTTGGCGTTGTCAAGAGGTCAGAGGTTTCCAGGTGCATAAGGTTTTCTTAAGGTTTTTCTTCGTGTTTTGAGTATCGCATGTGATTCGAGTTAGCATAGATCGACTTCTGGCGTTCCGAAAACGATCTCGAGAGAATTCGGTCTCTCATTGGCATTGGGGAAGCGCAGATTTTTCTGCAGGAAAAAGCAAAGAATGCAGAAAAAAGAAGTTCAAGTCATCGAGTTGACTAGAGCAAATGATAATGACCATGTATCTAATGAAGGAATGAGATCACAAGAATTACATTACCCCGTTCTCTGTTATAAGATGGTGTCTACGGATTCACGGATTCAGAGTAGGTAGAAAGTATAGGACTGTGCCCTCTGGCAGCACTCTATCCAATGTTAAGCCTGGATTTAGTTACCAAATTTGGCCTACGCGATCCCCGCAGTGCATCCCTTATATTTCTACCACCGGCCTCATTTGGCTACATGAAGTGCCTACATACGTCGAGTGTCCCCTATGTCTTTTGCAGGGGGAGGTGCTTCCCATACAAAGTGGGCCTTGCGATGCTGCATTGCCTGACAGCTCGGGTGACCTGATTGGGAGCGGATTTTGAAAGAAGCTGACGGTTGTCTGTGATAATTCTGGAGTTAAGAGACTGCATAAGTAAGGCCATGCTTGATTGTACTGTATATACCTGGTGCTTACCTAGTATGTATGGGCTCTTGTCCTTCAAGGTTATCATCCATCGATGGCAATCTATACAACAGCCAGTCAAGGCCCACCAATGAGAGCCGAGGATAGAAGACACGGAAGTCCTGCGCGCTTGGCCGCTGCGCCCGCCGTAGCAGCTGTCTTCCTCCCGCGAAGTGGCCAGAATCCTTTGACCAGATGTAAGCAGTGCCCGTTCATGCTTTGTTAACTTCTGGGATATCTCAATTTTGGTTAGCAATAGTAACAAGATTTCACTGACTTTCAGAAGGCTGGTTCCTTCAGTGGAAACTGTCGTCGCGTCTGCTTTTCGAAATCTGACTTACATCCCCACCCGTGATGCCCGCTTACTAGCTAGTTCAACCGGAGTAGCTAGCTAGCTTACACTTGTTTACACTTTTCAAGACACCTAATCCCCTGCCGCCAGCTGCAGAGATGGTATCGGGGTCAACGTTCGTCGCCTCCTGGCGACTCAGTTCTGTTATCGTTGTCTCTGCATTATCTTGCTTGGTGCTTGCGACGACGCCTTCCGTGAATGTTGCTCTCCAAGCTTCTTTCGATTCCGCACCTTATCTTATAGAGCTACTGTAAGAGGAAACTCCTTCCACATTGAACGCCAACTTGCTCGAGCGCTCTGCTCACATACCAATAAACTAGTGAAACTGCTGCTGAGGAGAACTCGACATCCTATTTCCCTATACTCGACCGAATCGCCGAAGGAGCTTTCGATGATGCCGTGACGGACAAGGAGCTGTATGATCGGTTCCTGGAGGTGATTCACACGGACGGACACCTGAGGACCCCCGAAGCACTCTCCTCATTCAAGTTGTCGCTGGCCATCCGGTCCGCCAGTCCTCGTATCGCCGCACACTATCAATACTATAATGCCTCGGTCCAGCACTCGTTGGCAGCGGCCCAAGACGCAGTCTGTCCGGTGTGGGTCCATGCGGATGGAAAGCAGTATTGCTCCTCGACCCTGGAACGTGCCCAACAGGGTGTGATGGGTCCAAGGTTCGTCTCATGGCGCCGAATTGAATGGTGAGGGTTCCCAGCTAACTGCTTTGATCTCTAGTGACCCCCCAGAGCTTCCTTTCGATCGCGTGCTCGGAGACTCTTCCCTCCCACCGGCGATCCTCTATGCGGACCTAGCGTCTCCAATGTTCAAGGACTTCCACCAGTCTCTGACCGCTCTTGCCAGAGGTGGCCAATTCTCGTATCGAGTACGTTACAGGCCTCCGCAGCACTGGAGCTCGCGTCCGCTGTTCGTGTCGGGATATGGTGTCGAACTTGCATTGAAACGGACGGACTACATCGTCATTGACGACAGGGCTGCTGAAGAGAGGAGCTCCAATGCTTCAGGCTCGAAGAAAACAGCCAACGGGGAGGGAGATGATCTGGATGACCTGAGACCGCTGTCTTCCTCGGAAGTATCCCGGCTCGGTCCGGGCACCGTTGGCTATGTGCTGGACAGCGAGAGCCCTCTGGATGCACTGGTCGAGCTGTCGCAGGACTTCCCCAAGTACTCGGCTAGGATCGCAGCCCACAATGTCACCAAAGAACTGTTGCAGGACATCCAGTCTAGTCGGCTGCGGATGCTCCCTCCGGGATTCAATGCCTTGTGGATCAATGGTGTTCAGATCGATGCTCGACAGGTCGATGCCTTCACTCTCTTAGACCACCTGCGTCGCGAGAGGAAGCTGGTCGAGAAGTTCCGCAACCTTGGACTCTCCGCCGGGGAGTCTGTGGATCTGCTGTCTCACAAATTCCTGGCAGCGGCAATGGCTCAGGATGGCCCTCAGCGGTACAACTACCGGGACGAGATTGAGGGTGGCGGTGTAATCATGTGGCTGAACGACCTCGAAAAGGATGCACGCTACGAATCGTGGCCACGCGATCTCGGTGGAGTGGGTAATCCTTCCCCAGTGATGCGAATACGATGCTAATTATTATCAGTACATGCAACGTGTATTCCCTGGCCAGTTGCCGTCCGTTCGTCGTGAAGCTAACAATGTGGTTATCCCGGTTGATTTGGCCAAGCTCGATGACGCCACCCTCATTGTCAAGTCCGTCCAGGTCTTCGTGAAGAACAACATTCCCGTGAGGTTTGGTTTGGTTCCGATAACTTCATCCCCGGGCTCAATTGCGCAGCTCAAGGTTGCTCATTACCTGCAAGATACCTTTGGTTTGGCTAGCTTGATGAGCTATTTGGAAATGGTAAGTATCAGTACTTGAGACCTTTACCCTTTCCACCCATTAATGTTTCATGTAGTCGGTGTCCAAGAACAAGTTAAGCTCCCCGGACAAAACAGCCTTTCAGACTGCGACTGCAGACCGAACTGCTCGCCCTGATAAGCAATCCTTGTCTCTAGATGAAGTGCTCAAGAACGATGCCGGGGACACTATAGTGAGCCGGACTGGCGAGTACTTAAGACGTCTGGGTGTCACAGGAGAAGCGTCACACTCGTTTGTGAACGGTGTCCCGATTCTTCGTAATGAAAATTGGGCTCAGGAATTGAGCGCCAGGGTCAGCCGGGATATCCAGGCAATTCAACAGTCGATTGCGGATGGAGAACTTTCTGAGGACACCTGGTTACCCGGCCTTTTTCTCTCCGATGCTTTCGACAGACGTAACCCTGTCATTGTCCCTGAAGATCCAAAGGATGTTCGAGTTGTGGACATGGCGCAGGTGGCAGAGACGTATGGCGAGCTTCTCGGATCTCTCCCTCGCATTCCGTCAACCCAGGAAGATGTCCTTGCTAGCAGTCATGTGATCGTAGCGGGCGACTTCAGCGATGAACCCGGCTTCAACTTACTGAGCGCTGCGCTTGGGAGCCTCAAGAATCACGGTGAAGCCGAAGTACTGCTCCTGCAGAACAATGGTGCAAACTCTTCTATCTGGACTGGATCCTATACCATCCATCGTTATCTGAAGAAGAATGATGATGTTGATGCCGCAAAGCTTCTGGAAGAGCTCACCGGAACCCACCTATGGTCTCGTACAGATAAGCAGGAGGCTGAAAACTTCTGGTGTGCCCACCAATCTCTGGTCAAAGGTCTTGGACTTTACTCGGGTGCAAATGCAATCGTCATCAATGGAAGAGTCATTGAAGTGCCAGTCGACGTTGCGCTAACTTCTGACGATGTGGACCAGCTACTAGCTTACGAGAGACAGAAGCGCATTGCTCCTATTGCCAAGGCTGCCGAAGCATTGGGTTTCGGCGCGAAGCTCAGTAGTCCTCTTACCCTTGCTAAACTGACTTCCCTGGCAGCTCTTTCCACCGTCTCCGACGTGCCGGAGGGTATTTACGAATCGACGCCCGACATCCGCGTCAACTTGTTTGAGCGGTGGGACAACGCTCGCTCTACAATCACGGTCTCCAACTCGGAGGATCCTGTGATTACCATCGTAGCCTCTATCGACCCGACATCTGAAGTCGCTCAGAAGTGGTTGCCCATTCTGAAGGTACTCTCGGACCTGGCCAACGTCAGAATGCGGCTCGTTCTAAATCCCCGGGATGAACTGCAGGAGCTGCCCACCAAGCGGTTCTATCGCTACGTGCTGGAATCGGAGCCCTCGTTCAGCCAGGACGGATCTGTCGCTCGCCCTACCGCCTCTTTCTCCGGTGTACCTGTCGAGGCACTTCTTACGTTAGGCATGGACGTTCCGTCTTCGTGGCTTGTGGCTCCGAAGGAATCAGTGTACGACCCTGACAACATCAAGCTGAGCTCGGTTAAAGAGGGCACCAACGTGGACGCAATCTACGCTCTGGAGCACATCCTCATTGAAGGCCACTCACGGGATCTTACCATGAAGACGGCACCAAGGGGAGTGCAGCTCATTCTGGGGACAGAGGAAACTCCTCAGATTTCTGATACCATCATCATGGCCAACCTGGGCTACTTCCAATTCAAGGCTCAACCGGGTCTTTGGACCATTAACCTGAAACCCGGCCGCAGCGAGCGAATCTTCCAACTTGACAGCCTCGGCAACGAAGGGTACAGCCTCCACCCCAACGACGACACTAGCAACGAGGTTGCGCTTCTCTCCTTCCAGGGCAAGACACTCTTTCCCCGCCTCTCCCGCAAGAAGGGCCAGGAGATGGAAGACGTGCTAGAAACGGGCATCAAATCCGGCAGCGCGATGGACTACGTCTCCAAGGGCCTCAACTTTGCGTCCGGCGTTCTCTCCAGCGTGGGGATCAACGGCTCCCCCAAGGACGTGGCGGGCGGCAAGCAAGCGGACATCAACATCTTCTCCGTCGCGAGCGGCCACCTCTACGAGCGCATGCTCAACATCATGATGGTCTCGGTCATGCGCAACACCGAGCACACAGTCAAGTTCTGGTTCATCGAGCAATTCCTCTCCCCGTCGTTCAAGTCCTTCCTGCCGCACCTGGCGGCCGAATACGGCTTCTCGTACGAGATGGTGACCTACAAGTGGCCGCACTGGCTGCGGGCGCAGACAGAGAAGCAGCGCGAGATCTGGGGCTACAAGATTTTGTTTCTGGACGTCCTCTTCCCGCTGAGTCTGGACAAGGTGATCTTCGTGGACGCGGACCAGGTCGTGCGCACCGACATGTACGACCTCGTCGCGCTGGACCTGGAGGGCGCCCCCTACGGCTTCACGCCCATGTGCGACTCGCGCCACGAGATGGAGGGCTTCCGCTTCTGGAAGCAGGGCTACTGGAAGAACTTCCTCCGCGGCCAGCCCTACCACATCTCAGCCCTCTACGTCGTCGACCTCAGCCGCTTCCGCGCCCTGGCCGCCGGCGACCGCCTCCGCGGCCAGTACCAGATGCTCTCCGCCGACCCCGGCTCTCTGAGTAATCTCGACCAGGACCTGCCCAACCACATGCAGCACCACATCCCCATCAAGAGCCTGCCGCAGGAGTGGCTGTGGTGCGAGACCTGGTGCTCCGACGAGTCCCTGGCCCAGGCCCGCACTATCGACCTCTGCAACAATCCACTGACCAAGGAGCCCAAGCTCGAGCGGGCCCGCAGGCAGGTCCCCGAGTGGACGGTGTACGATGAGGAGATCGGTGCGTTGGAGAAGAGGGTCCGGTTGGAGGTGCAGGAGGAGATCCGTGATCAAGAAGTGGAGGCTGATACTGGTGCTGAGTGGGACAAAGATGAGCTTTAGATGTGGGGAGATGTTGTATTGTATAAGCGTATAGCATTGCCATCGATCTCTTTTCTTTGCTTGTTTAAAGACACAAACTACGCCATGTATCTTCATTGTCCTCATTCTTGCTCAATTTGAGCCTTCATTCTCGGGAAAATCATAGGTGTATGGTTGAATTAGATAAGGTGGTAAAACGTGACTGACATCGCATCTTGAAACTTAGAAAGGCTATACAGACATGCAGACACGCGGACATGCGGACATGCAAATGTACATACATGTACATGTACCACAGTGCTAACTAGCAAGCTAAACCACGACCTACCCAGCACAATCCACCATACCCTACTCCATCAGCAATCCTACAAAAGCACAAAAACACACTGACCAGCATTTGCTTTGCCGTACTCCATCCATATCATTCATAATCTAACTTATCGCAACTGACAAATTATTCAACTCAAAGTATGGACTTCATCATCATCATCTTTACACACTCTCTCCCTCCCTCCTCCCACCTCCCCATTTCTCATTGCCATCCGGAATAGGAAATCATTTGATCCCCTCAACACGACAGAAATCCACAATCAACCATACATACAAAGCGACCTAGCACGCCCGGACTCAAAAACACATACACCGTTCGTCCGTCTACCCAACCCGAAGCTTTTACTCGGAATCCGAATCCGAATCTGAGGATTCATCATCATCGTCATCCGACGACGAATCCGCCTTGGCCCGCAACTTCGCATCGCTCAACATGTCGTTCAGCGTGTTGGGCTTGAGGGCCTTGAGTTTGCTGTTCGCCTTGCTGAGGCTGGCGTCCCGGAGTTCCTTGAGGCTGAGGCGATGGCCGGGGGACCGGGTGGGTTGGGAGCTGGAGCCGAAGGAGGGGCGGGTGGGGATTGAGGGCCTTTGCGGCTGAGGTTGGGGTTGGGATTGTTGCTTGGGGGCGCGGGAGGATTCTTCGGATGAGGAGGAGGTGGTGTCGGAGGCATCTTCGTCGGAGGCGTCGTCGTCGGAGGCGGTTTCGGGGTCGGATTCGGGCGGCGTGGGGTTGGAGCGTTTGGAGTGCGTGACGGTGGGTTTGGTCGGGGGTTGTTGGGGTTTCTGGGTGGGTTCCGTGGTGGTGGTGATGGTGCGTTTGGCTGTAGTGATGGGGGAGGAGTTGGTGGAGGGTTTGCGGTTGGTGGCAGTGGCAGTGGGTTTGGCGGGCCAGTCGCCGCCGGTGCTGCTTGTTTCGCTGTCGCTGCCGCCAGATTCCTCCTCTTCCTCCTCTTCTTCGTCCTCCGACGAAGAGGCGGAGGCGGTGGGGGAAGGTGACTTTCTGGATTTGATGGCCACCGCCGGGGGGCTTCGGGGTTTGATGTTGCCTCCTCGCTGCTGCTGTTGAGACGACTTGGTGACGGTGCTGGGGGAGGTGACTTTGAGGTTGGTGGATTTCTGCCCACTGGGTGGAGTGGAGTAGTTCTCCTCTTCGCTCTCGTTGCTTTCGCTGCCACTCTCGCTGCCACTCTCGCTCTCGCTCTCGGCCTCTTTGTCGCCAAGGTTGGGCTTGACTTCCCGTTTGGCGTTAGGGCTGGGCGACTCCTCCTCTTCCTCCTCTCCCGACTCCTCCTCTGACTCCGAGTCGGACTTTTGTCTCCGCTCGTGCTTAACGGCCCAATCGACTAAGCCATCGCCAACTTCATCGGCAACGGAATCCTCGCGCGAGCCCGTATTAGTGATATGACGGGTGGCCCCAGTGGGCTGTTTCGATGGTGGTGACATGTGTGCATCATCTAGTTCCATTGAGTGCCGTTCATGCTTAATGGGGACTTCTGGCTCGGCAGATTCGTCTTCCTCCTCCTCCTCCTCTTCTTCTTCTTCTTCTTCTTCTTCTTCCTCCTCCTCCTCTTCCTCTTGATCCGACTCCTCAACCGCCTCCTCCTCCGGTTCTTGATCCGACTCCTCAACCGCCTCCTCCTCCGGTTCTTGCGCCTCTTTCTTCTCCGCCGCTTTCTGCGTTTCCTGGCTCACGTCTTCATCCTCCGACTCTACGATTTCCTTGCTCTTGAACTTCTGATTAGGCTTCTGCTGAGGGGTACTCACGGCCCGTGACTTGCTCCGGCGGCTACCACCCGACTTTTTCGCAACCGCCGAGTCATGAAACGCATCGGGGTTTTCCTTCCTGCGTTGGTTCAGGACTTTGGCCCTGAGTTTCCGCCACTTGTCCGCGCACTGCTGGCGAGAACGGCAGTTGTTCATCTTGTCGCTAACCACTCCCCAAGCGATGTAGACTTCGTCCAACTCGTAGACATCCTGGCCGACATCCACCCCGGTAGCTTTCATGGTATGCCAGACCTCTTGCAGAGCGTCCATCATGTCCTGCACTTCCTGCTCCGACCAGGAGCCGCGGTTCATCGTGCGACGATGCTGCAGACGGTTCTTCCACCGCTGGACGACATCGTCGTCGCTGCGGCCAATCATCTTGGCAATGTAGGCCCACTTGGCCCCGTGCAATCTGTGCAGCGAGATGAGCTCCTCGTCCTGCTCGTGGGTCCAGTGGTGAGGCTTCTGGGAGGAACACTGGAAATGGCGGCGCATGAATCGGTAGACGGATCTCTTGGCCCGGTCCGGAATGATCTCGTAGATCCTCGCCCAGAAGTCCGGCTTCGTGATGATGTCGGTTTGCACCGGCCACTGTTCCTGTCGCTCGCGGACGGAGTGCTGCACCATCATGTCGAAGGTATCCGCCTCCACGCCGTTTATGGTGCAGAACTCCAGCTTGAAGGCCTCGAGTTTCTGGATTTCGTCGGGCGAAAAGAAGCCCGTCTTACCGGTGGGATTCTTGTTCTTGTTGCTGTTGCTGTCATCGTCGTCGTCGTCGTCGTCGTTGTCGTCATCCGCTTGCACGCGTCGACCCTTCTTCTGCCGAGCCAAGGCGCTGGGCGCCGATGATGCGCGGGTCACATCTTTTTGAGGCCGGGGGGTCGCGGTTTCGGTCTGGTCGGCATCTTGCATCACCTGGTCCTGGGGTTTCGGGATAGCGACGGGCTCGCCCCTCAGGGCTGGGTCGATCGGAATCTCGGGTTCGGGGATCTCTGGCACCGCGGGAGGTGCATCATGCTGGCGGTGGTGGTGGTGGCCATTGGTCGCGATCGTCGTGGAAGTCCGCTTGGCGGAGACCGGGCTGCTGATGTACGGAAGCTCTTGGGATTCCTCGCGTTGCTGCTCTCGCTTCTGCTTCTTTTTCGACGACTCACTGCCCTTAACCTTCTTGCGCTTCGCGGGGTGGGTGGCCGAGGAGTTGGTGAGAGGTGTTTGAGGAGTCTGAGGGACGAAGCCGGTTCGCCCGCCGGCATTGGGGGTGGCATTCAAGCCCGTGCTGTTTCTCTTGCGTTTGGCGGACGCCATCTCGTCAATTTCCAACTGCAGAAGTCGCTTGGCTTGACTGAGCACGGACGTGTCAAGTGAAGGACTCGAGAGGATCTCGATACTGTCTGGTGTTCCTCAGGGAAGCATTATGTCAGTCATGTTTCAGTTCTGGGGGATTTAGGCTTTTTTTTCTATTTCTTTTTCTTTTTGTTTTTAGCTGCTGAGCAACAGTGACGGAGCGCGTGAGGTGTTATGCACATGTTGAATTGATCCAGTCTATTCAAGAGCAGGTACATACCCTCGTTGAGCCCGTTTGTAGTCTCAGACGTAGGCTGGGAGGATGTGAGGCCCATTGTTGTTTATAGAAGGGAGACAGACTGACCGGAGGGGGAGCAGACGGAAGGGAAGGGAGGAAACAAAACTAACCAGTTGGTAATTTCAGATAAAAGCTTGAACAAAAAGCTTCGAAAGGGATCTCGAAGGGCGGTGAATGAGAACAGAACAATCAATGATGACAGGGACAGGCAGAGTTGAACTCAGGAATTGGGGGCGCTGAGGTGTCAACAATGGTCTCCCAGGAATGGAAGGGAAAATTCCCGGAGGTGAAGTCTTTTTTTTTTCCCTCTCCCTTCAGCAACAACGTGGGCGGGCGCCAACTTTTTTTTTTACGCGGTCCGCTTCTTCACCACCATTTTTTTTGCGGGTTACTTCTGCTCTGGCGGTCAACCCGAACTCCCCATCCATTCCCCGCACCGCAGGTGAAATCACCCACCATTGGATAGCATAGTTTACTGTAGTGTATCACAAGCGGTAGTAGAAATGATAATTAAAGAGTATAGGAATAGGAAAATAGGATGTCATCAAATCTGTCGTAACACACACACACACATATATATGACCCAGCATTTCTAATTTACACTTCAATCTTCAGCTCGCGCAACACCCTCGACACCAGCTTCTTCTGGTCTGCGGGATTTAAGTCATGCTCGTCGATGGTGGTCAAGCATCGGCCAATTGCCACCGTCGCCTTGACGGCAACATCCCCCGAGTTCGAGCAGTCCACCCACACCTTGCCATTCCTGCCAATGGCGATCTCGAACCCGCCGGCCTTCTCGAGCTTCTTGCCCAGTTCATCCAACACCACCAACCCGGCCACCCCGTCCTGCTGCTCGCCCGTCGACGAGCTCGCCCGCATCAACCGAACCGCCATCCCCGTGGAAATATCAAACACCATCCCGCCGTTCAGGGGCCCTAGACCGCCGGGTTCCGCTCTGCCCGTCGCCGGGTTGATGCAGGCCAGCTCGACCTCCGCCCCCGCACCGAGCCCAACGGACAGCACCCGCGCGTACACCAGATCGCCCTGCTTCAGCATGGGGCGCGTCTTCTTCGTGGCGCCCTCGAAGGAGAGCTGCCCCAGGACCGCATGGGGCGCCTGCGGCGTGATCATGCAGTGGAAGTAGTCCGGGCTGGAGTGGTGGATCTGCGCGATCACCAGGTCGTTAACCGTGGGGATGTACCGGCGGCGCGGCGAGGAGAGAATCGATACGGCGTTGCGCTTGTTGTCTGTGGAGAGGATCCCGGCCTGCGTGGCCGTAAGGACATGGCTGGGGGAGGAGGGTGGGTTGTTGTTATTGTTGTTGTTGTTGCTGCTCGTGGTCGGTTGGTGCGGTTGCGAGAGCAAACGGAGGCCGGCGCCCAACCTCAAAGGTGCGGAGCTGGTAGAGGGGAGGTACTCGGATGGGATCTCATCGCCGGGCAGGAGGACTAGTGGTGACGACATGATTCGTATATGTTTACCGCGCAGGTCAATGTAGCTGCGGGGTGGAGGTGGAGGAGGGGGTTTTAGGTAGGTGAAGGAAGTTTGGCTGGTCGCATTCAAAGGAAAAAGGAAGCGCAAATCACCCCGTGAGCTTATCGTCTGAAGTTTTTTTATCTTCACGTGATACGACGTTTTGTTCCTCCGGTCTGGGCTGTAGGGTGCTATGCAAGTAGCCAAACATTGACATCGGGTGGTAGATTCTGAGCTTTGGAGCTTATTTATGTTCTCGATTACATTGTTGAGCTAGGATTTGCAAAGGCAGCAGAATAAACAGTACTAACCTTAAGCTTGTGTTGTTGATCCTCTCTGAGAGTGGAAGTGGCGGTCGCACCGCCACACTTACTATCGATAAGCACTAGCCACATCTGCCCGCCAATTGCAAACGAGCCAAAATTTTTTTCCTCGGGGCGAAGGAAAGCGCGGCGGGAACAGCCTCAATATTCGTTCCCTCTTCTTCCCCCGTCCTCTCTTTCTCCCATTTCCGTTTTCCTTTGGGATCGCTGCTCATTTTTCTTTCTCTTGTTTCCCTTCCCCATTTCTCACACACATATCACAAGATGAGCTCCGAAACTAACGGCGCTGCCGAGAGATTCGCCATTGGTATCTCCTTTGGCAACTCTTCCAGCTCTATCGCCCGCCTCAACCCTGTACGTACCTGTCTTCGAACTATCTGAAATCTCATCTATCCAACCAATCAACCAATGCATCCGTGTGCAATCCATTCGAGAGTGATGCTAACATCATTATCATGTAGGAGGGCAAGGCTGAGGTTATTGCCAACGAGGAGGGAGGTCAGTTTCAACTCTACCCATTTTCGCTCACCACTCCCGGTTGCGCATTGCTCCCAAAGACTGTCAACTTACCAGCATGTAGACCGTCAAATCCCTACCGTTCTTTCCTACATCGAAGGCGAGGAGTACCACGGTGCTCAGGCCAAGAACCAGCTTATCCGCAACTCCCAGAACACTGTTGCATACTTCAGAGACTACCTTGGCAAGGAGTAATTGCTCCCACTTCCGATTCGAAGGAGATCGAAATGTTGACAAGGTTTCTAGCTTCAAGTCGATAGACGCTACCCCCTGCCACAACTCCGCCCACCCCCAGCAGCACGAAGAGACCGTTGCTTTCTCCATCCGCGACACCACCAGCGAGACCCCCAGCACCGTTACTGTCTCCGAGATTGCTACCCGTCACCTGCGCCGTCTCAAGCAGTCCGCCTCCGATTATCTCGGTAAGGAGGTTAACGCTGCCGTCATCACCGTCCCCACCGACTTCAACGATGCCCAGCGTGAGGCCTTGATCGCCTCTGCCAACGCTGCTGGTCTTGAGGTTCTTCAGCTCATCCACGAGCCCGTTGCCGCTGCTCTGGCCTACGATGCTCGCCCCGAGGCTGTCGTGACTGACAAGCTTACCGTTGTCGCCGACCTTGGTGGCACCCGCTCCGATGCTACCGTCATTGCTTGCCGTGGCGGTATGTACACCATCTTGGCCACTGCCCACGACTACGAGCTGGGTGGTGCCACCTTGGACAAGATCGTCATCGACCACTTCGCCAAGGAGTTCATCAAGAAGCACAAGACCGATCCCCGCGAGAATGCTCGTGGCTTGGCCAAGCTCAAGCTTGAGGGTGAGGCTACTAAGCGTGCTCTGAGTCTGGGTACCAACGCTACCTTGAGCATCGAGAGTCTTGCTGATGGAATCGACTATGGTTCCACCATCAACCGCACTCGTTATGAGCTCCTCTCCGGCAAGGTCTTCGCTCAGTTCACCGCCCTGATCGAGCAGGTCGTCAAGAAGGCTGGCCTGGACGTTCT
This sequence comes from Aspergillus uvarum CBS 121591, assembly GCF_003184745.1. Classification (NCBI taxonomy): domain Eukaryota; kingdom Fungi; phylum Ascomycota; class Eurotiomycetes; order Eurotiales; family Aspergillaceae; genus Aspergillus; species Aspergillus uvarum. The sequence continues at coordinate 178,833 of NW_020291310.1, read as the reverse complement.
TGACATTGATGAGGTTTGTGTGAATCCGCCCTTGTATAACCAGCTCAATCCCTCTAATCTTGACAATCATAGGTCATCTTCGCTGGTGGTACTTCCCACACCCCCAAGATCGCCCAGCTGGCCCGCAACATCTTCTCCGAGAAGACCACCATTCTCGCTCCTTCCACCTTCACCGCTGCCATCAACCCCTCTGAGCTTGCTCCCCGTGGTGCTGCCATCCAGGCTTCCCTCATCCAGGAGTTCGACAAGGAGGACATCGAGCAGTCTGTCCACCCCATGGTCACTGCCACTCCTCACCTTCAGAACGCCATCGGTGTTGAGGTCACCTCCGGCGATGCCGTCGACTTCCAGGCCCTCCTCCACGTCGAGACCGCTCTCCCCGCTCGCCGTACCGCTCAGTTCTCTGCTCCCAAGGAGGGAGGTGACGTTTTGATCCGCGTCTGCGAGGGTGTCCGCGAGATCAAGGTCACCAAGCCCGAGCCCAAGCCCAAGGAGGAGAAGGTTGAGGCTGACGAGGATGAGTCCGACTTCTCCGACTCCGATGATGAGGAGGAGGAGATCCGTGAGATCGTCTGGAAGACTGAGAAGCCTATTGCCGAGCTGGCCGTCAAGGGCGTCAAGGCCGGCAGCAAGGTCGAGCTCATGATCCACGTTGATGCTGACCTTGGCCTGCAGATCACCGCTCGGGAGGTCGGCGGCCAAAGCGCCGTCCGCGGTGCTGTCGAGGCTCCCAAGGCCTAGATTGCCCGTCTCCGAGTTATGAATCTGCTACCAAAATATTTATGTTGCATCTTTTGCATGAATTGATTTAGAATCTCACTTGCTTGGTTTCTACTGCCGGATATTACCCAACTTCCTTTTTCCTGGTTTCTCTTCCGCAGAAGCTTACGAACCACGTCTCAAGACAGCATTCAGTTCCCAATCTGAAAGAGGCACCTAATTCTGTGTTCTTCTTGGCCATGACTTTTTGACGACAAATGTATTCATGAAGGCTTCTGCAAAATATTTATAGAGAACTGCAATGACGCGGAATAGAGAATGATAGATTTTGTGGATACTTCTGTGGTCTTACGTATCACCATCTTTTACAATTTGTCGTAGTCTCTTTCCGTGCTGCGTAGTAGGTACTTTTTCAAGGAACGAGCTATATTACAATTACTAAATGTAAATAGTGTAATAAGAGTAAGCGAAGAAAGCATACAGGGGGCACAGTACAGGTCGGCAAACCAAGTAACAACCGACTAAACAGCCCAAGCAAATCACCAACAGGATAGATTAGAATTAATGAGCCACCAGGTCATCAACGATGGTATACAGTGAGAGCAGTAGAATGTTAGTGTGTGGATGTGCACAACATAGCATCAGGGCATAAGACATCAAAGAAATTCATATAGGCTGCTGAATAGGCATGAGACTATTCGAGAGGGAGGGAGGGAGGGTGTAGAAAGGAGGGTATTATCAGACGGAGCTTCCGTAACCCACCCCCAGCCCGCCACCCCCTCCAGCGAGACATCTAGATTGTGAGTCAGAAACAGAAACCTCTTCATCACCTGGTCAACGAACGCCGTTCCCGTCACGTTGTCATACGAGACCAAAAAGACCAGTGCGAATCGAAGTCTTTTTTGTTGGGGGGTGGGCCCAGATTAGACCGCAGCAGTCTCCTTGTTACTCCTCACGCTGTTGGAGCGAGCGGACGAGAAGAAACCCTTGCGGCGGTGCTCGCGGCCGCTGTAGCCCCGGCCGCGGTCCTTGCGGCCCGTCGCGCCGCCCATGCAGTACGCCAGGCAGGCGAGGAAGAGACAGGCGACGGCGGTCCACATGAAGGCGAAGGCCTTGACGCCCAGCCGGGCGGTTTGGTTGTTGGCGTTGAACCTGTTCCGGCCTTGGACGTAAACGGCACTGCCGCGTTTTTTGACGTTAGTTTTGGTTCATTTCGAGGGTTCTGATTTTCTTCTTCAGGTTGGCCAGGGTAAACACTTACGTGATCAAGCAGGTGGCGATGATCTGGAAGACTAGGGCGATCCAGGCCATCAGCGAGGATAGGTAGCTTCCGATGCGCGTGCACATGGCCAGGAAGCCGGTGAGGAGGGAGATGACGCCGAAGAAGAGGGCAATCAGCAGGAAGGGGAAGGAGAACCGCGAGGTCAGGAAGTAGTGGTTCGTTCTGGGGAGAGGGGTTAGCTTGTGGTTCTGGGTACAGCATGAAGGATTGGATGTGTTGAATATTGATACTCACCCGACAAAGGCAGCCGGGATGTTGGTGGTGGTGCCAAAGTTACGCGAGCTGGGGGGGTCGAAGGGGTAGTCCGGGTGAGACGAGCCGCATTGGCTCTTACCATTCACCACGGCGCATAGCTGCCAGAACGTCCAGCGGGACAGCGAAGGTGCCCCCGGGATGTTGCTCGTGTCCACCTGCAGGAAGTAGATCTCGTTCAGGGGCCGGGTGTTGGTCGCGCCGCCCAGGAGAGTCAGGAACATGAGCAGGAGGGCTCCTGCTGTGAAGAAGAGGCCGAGAAAGCCCAATGCCACTCCTGTAAAATAGGGACGCGGGATGTTAGCCCAGTCCATGCGCTATAGTATAGAGTGGATCATAGGGCTGGGAGGAAGTGGGTGGACTTACTGCTAAGCACCATCGTGATACTAGGCTGAGTTTTCTCTTTTTCTTTTCTCTCTTTTGCGCCTTCTGGCTTGAAGAGCCGGGTAGAGAGTTTTTTCTTGGACTCTGAGGTAGAGAGGTCTGCGCTTGAGGCTAGATCTGGGTGGTTTGCGGGCTTGGAGATCTGGTGGGAGGAGATGGAGCGTATGGGGGAAGAAATGGATAGGTATAAGGAAAAGAGGATCAGGGTCAAGAGAAGACTCTGGTATTATAATATCCGAAGTGTCCGGGCAGTCCCTTCAAGCGGGGACTGGGGGGGGGGGGGGGGGTTCGACCCAGGGGATAGTGATATAATCATGAGGATGCATCATCATCGGCGTGGTTCATCCGCAGGCACTGATGAAAAGTCCTTTGAGTCGAATAGCCATCGTCCATCGAGTAGAAACGGAAGAGTGACGGTATCGACGTCATCGTTGCAGCAGGCCCCGCTAACTGGCCTCGGCTAGTCTAAACCTTAGTGTCGCACTAGTCCAGATCGGGTAACCTAGACCTCACCTCTTCGGTCCTTCATGACGTTCGATGCTCTCTCGATCGTCGAGCTGGAGTGCTGCAACTTCAACTCTACACACCCACAGAACTGAACGTGAACGTTGCACCACCCCCCCAATTGAGTTGGGTACCCGACTCCTCTCGACGTGGATCGTCTGGCCAGCTAGTGCGGAAATTTTCTTCTGTCTACTACTACGTACTGCATCATCGTCCCTTTCGAGGCCCAGAGTTGAATTCTGCTGCCTGACCTTTTACTCCCCCACCCCCTACCTAGTTCATATCGAAGACTGCGTCTACGCCATATGCACTCTTAGAACCATAAGCACATCCGATCCTCCGGACATCCAAGCCCTAGAACACTTGTGGAATTTTAGCTGTCAGACGGATCACACCATGGCCACTTGGGCTTACCCACCCCTGCCCCCAGGACGCCTGGAACAGGAAGTGGAATCCACGTTGGTATGCCCCTACCCGGTGCTTATCTTAACTTACCACTATAGAACATAAGGAGCTTTGTCCAACGCAATGATTGCTTACCCGTTGATCTGCATAATAGGCCAAGGAATTAGAGTGGCTGTTACGCTCCCTGCAAGATTCTCTTGTTTCGCTTAGGGAAGGTTTGCATGAGTGTGCTGCTTTGCTGGCTCCCAAAGAGCCGGGCTCAACCTTAGTGCTGTCGTCCCTTCGGTCCGAAAATGTGAAAGGCTACGTAACCCGGGTTGGGACGCAAATCGTCAAAGGCGTATGTCATCTGCCCCAATTTTTCGGTCTTTCTTCGTGATAACTTTATTTCCTCTGCCCATTGATCGACACCCCTGCATCATCGTCACCACCAGTATCACCACCACCATCATACTTTGCTTGCTGCAATCTACATGCACGCGCGGGAATAATATTTACTGATCGTGCCTGACATGATAGGATATCCAACTTCGTCTAAGTTCTCTAGCCTCAGTACGCGGGTCAGCCAACACCCGGTTATGTCTGTCCAATGCCCCTGAGGCTCCAGAGCTTGTACTCGACCAACTGGTTTCTGTGAGAAATCTGGTCAACCAGAGCTTGGACATTGTAGATGTTAGTACATGGACGGGCGATCCACTCAACGCTGGCTTCATCTTTAGTCAGTTGCATCTCCTGCGCGAGACCATCAGCGAGGCACGGCAGATGCTCAAGGGCGAGAGTGACACGGTCAAAGAGAAGTGGTGGGAGGCGAGTGCAGCAGAGAACGTGAGTGATGGTTGTTTGCGCTTCACCGGGGTGGATGACTGATGCAGATCTCTGAAGATGTTTGATCCTCCACTGCCACCCTGTCTTTCTTTTCATCTCACTATCGCTGATTCCGCGCTGGTACTACACCTGCGCACTCTGGAATCCAGCACACCAACCCATACGCCCACAGCGTTCGCCTCGGACATCTCTCTCACCGGGTTCAACATCAGGGACCGGCTCTTTGGCACCCGCCACCGGCCGCATGATGAAGCCGGCGATGTCTTCACCTGGAAGGGCGACGAAGTGAAGGTGAAAGAAAAAGTACGCGTAGAAAGTCAGGACCCGAGCCTGATGGCCGTCATGGCTAAGTTGACTGCCCTGGAGCACGAGGTCCAGAAATGGATCTCGGCCCTGAAGGTGCTTATGGGTAGCGAAGATACAGATAGTGACTCCTAGTTTTCCAGTTGTGTAAGAGAGAATTACAACCTTGGATCTCCAATTCTTTGCCAAAGCTTCGAGACACTCCGGTCTAGATCATTGGATAGATTACGTAAGCTAGCTTCCCCTTGCGCCTGCCAATCAGAGGCAAACAATTTGCATCGTCTTGGCACAAGTTTTCCGAGCTACAAAGTTGCAGGCAGGGTGGCAAGTCAACAAATTTCTGCGCAGGTACATCCTTCTGTACTTCATTTCCCAAAGTTGCGGACAGAGTCGCGGACTGGTGAAGATGCTGTCCAGATCTCCGGCGACACGGGCGACCCCCCAGGGGCTGCTGCGCGCTGCAGTCAACAGAACGTCGCAGTTCAGCACGCAACAACAACTCCGCCGCGGAGCGGCAGGCTTCGTGAACGGGCGGTCCCGGACTACGACCACAAGGAGATGTCTCTCCTCGATCTCGAACATCAATAAGCTCCCGCGAGCATCGACAGAAATCCGGCCTGCACAATCCACGATTGCATCGAGGTACTCTTCCTCCGCAACGCCCGCCGTGCCGGATGCTACACATGCGGAGCGGAAGGATGCCGTCTACGCCCTGATCGATGAGATCAACCAAAATGAAGCCGCCATGGCCGATATCATGGACGAACTGGACTTGCTCGACGACTTCGATCAGGCTCTCAGCCTCGATGGCCTGGAATATGAGCACGCATTCAGCCAGACCATCGGTCACCGAGACCAGGAGACTTTGGAGGGACGGGTGCGGATGGCGAGACAGGAATTTCGGGAATACCTGCCCCCCGACTATCTGAACGCACGCGAGACCGAACTATACACTAGACTCTACGGTGAACCGATCTATCGTGACCTTGACAGCATTCAACCGGACCTCGAGCTCGCTGAAGACGTCGAAGAAGAACAAAACCCCGCCGCCGATCAACTTTACCGTGAAGATGGACAAGGAGGTTGGGAAGAGGTTGAGATGGTGGAGGAAGAGCTCGAGCTCGAGCGCGAAGCGGAGGAGGATGACATGCCCGTGGTTTACGACATGGAGGCTGGACCGGAGGTGCCGGAGACAGACGCCATGCGGCGCACGCGCGAGATCGCCGAGCAGCTCGGCGGAGAGGTTATGCTGGAGCAGTTCCAGGACGAGGCTGTGCCCGATGGGAACGATAACCCCCGATTCCACCCGGCCACTGAGCTGGGTCGATCTGGCACGAATCCCAGCACGGTTTTCCTGCCAAATGACTCGTTGGTGAAGCCCATCTCGATGATTCTCTCGAACTTCTCCAATAAGCACATCCAGGAGACCGCGCGTCGTGTCTTCAAGGGCCAGTACCTTCCTCTGTCCGTTACGACGCCCCCCAGATCGGTTCAAGCCCCTCAATTACCGAGCCCTCTGGAGGCTTCGCAGCGTCATATGTCCGAGATGGAATCTAATGCTTACCTCGCGGCCATGTACCCTGGCTTCTATGCGAGCGTGCTGAGTGTTCTGGTTGAGGTCCGCAAGCGTCTGGGAACAGACTGGCTGCGAGGTTTGATTTCCAAGGAAGAAGGTCCGAGTGTGCTTGATGCCAGTGCTGGAGGTGCTGGTATCATCGCGTGGAGGGAGATTATGCGTGCAGAATGGGAGGCTATGGACCCAGAGCGCCCTTTCTCCGAAATTCCAATCGGCAAGTCGACGGTCGTGGTAGGATCTAATAGTCTTCGTGCTCGCGCTTCTGCGTTGCTGCATAACACCACATTCCTACCTCGACTTCCTGATTACGTTCACCTTCGCGAAAATGCGACGCTAGAAGACGACCGGGCCCCGAAGCGGAAACAGTTCGACATCGTCATCGCCCCCCACTCCATTCACCCGATCGACGAGGAGTATCTGCGGAAGGAGCATGTCAAGAACCTTTGGCAGCTTGTCAATCCTAACGGTGGTATCCTCATTCTGCTTGAGAAAGGACACCAGCGGGGCTTTGAGGCCATCGCCGGAGCCCGTGAGATGCTGCTCAAGCGCGTCATCCGCAACACCGACCTCAAGACCTCAGACCAGGAAATCGCTTCGGAAGAGGATGCGGAGGACGACCTTGACCTCGACAAGGAACCTGGCATGATCATCGCGCCTTGCACCAACCATGCCCAGTGTCCCATGTACCGTGTTCCCGGCCACACTGTTGGGCGCGGCGACTGGTGCCACTTCAAGCAACGATACATCCGTCCCCCCTTCCTGCAGCGCATCATCGATGCCAAGACGCACAACCACGAGGACCTGCGATTCAGCTACCTCGTGGTGCAGCGTGGGGTCGATCTCCGCGAAGAGAAAGGCTTCAAGCAGGACCGCGTGGCCAAGTTCCAGGCCGCCAAGGGATACGAGCACCTGTTCCCGGACCCGCAGGCGCGCGCGGCCATGCCTGAGGAGGAACAGCAGAAGCTCGCGGAGCAGGAGGCGAAGTTCGAGCCGCTGACGCTGCCGCGCATCGTCTACCCGCCGCTGAAGCGCCGCGGACACGTCACCTTCGACATCTGCACCCCGGATGCGCAGATCGAGCGCTGGACCGTCCCTCGCTCCTTCAGTCGCCAGGCGTACCGGGACGTGCGCAAGTCGCAGTGGGGCGACCTGTGGGCGCTGGGGTCGAAGACGCAGATCGAGCGCAATGTCAAGCTCGGCACGAAACACGGGGTGAGCAAGAAGGACCGGCTGGAGGCGCGCGCCGCGGCCCGGGAGGCGGCCAAGGACGCCCAGGAGGAGGAAGGCGCCGATGCAGCAGCTCAGAACCGCAAACCGGAGCTGCTCATTCCCAAGCGAAAGAAGGGAGAGAAAATCCCTAGCTGGAAGAAGCATCAGGATAAGAAAAAGGTGCGCCAGCATTACAGTCAGTTGAAGCCTGCGGATTCGTAGGCAGGAGGTCAAAATGTTCAGGAGGTTCGGGGTTTTCTGATTGGGATTATTGTTTTTTTCTTTTGATTGGCGGCGTATTCTAAGGGGATTCTGCTGCCGGGCTGCGGACAATCATCTACGGGTTATGGAGCATATTTGGGCATAGATTCTGTAAATCTTCATGTATCATATGTGGTTATTTGTATGGATATTAGCTATCATAGTTGAGCTCTTCACTCAAAAGGCATTTTCTCCACTTCCATGTCTTGGTCATCAGTGTTTCGTTGAGCTCGTTTTTGTGTGACACTTCTGGGTGATAAGTGCAGGCCAGGCTTGAGTCCAGCTCACTGGATTGTTGTGGTTTGGGACCGTCCATCAGTCTTCGTAGGTTGTGTCAGAAATCACTGTGACATCTGCACGACACGAGCAAGACGGACCAGGAAGGGGGAGAGGCTAGACACCCGTTGAGGCTTGGATGATACTAGATTGACCGGCCACAAGGTGCCCTGATGGTTCAATCCTGCCACCCCGAACCCGCAAGTCAAGCGAGCCCAGGACACGAGTCCCGTCATTTCACATCTGGCCATGCGGACCGACCCTGCTCGAGAGATTTTGGCAGGCACTCCCCGCTCCGACCAACAAATAATAAAAGTCATATCCTATCCGACAGCACGCCCGCATTTTCACTGAAAAGCCATACTCTTGCGCAGCTGCCGTTCGCGCTGCTTCCCCTGCAGCTCCAGCCGCTCGACCGCGTACTGCAGGCGTTCTTTCTTCTGAATCAGTCGCCGGAGCTCGGCCGCCTTGGCCGCGTTGCTGGCTGCGGCCGCCGCCGCCGCCTGCCGCCGGTCACCGAACGCACCACCGGGGTTGGGTTTGGGTTTGTTGGCCAGCTGTCTCTTCTGCTGCTGTCGCTCCTCGTTGGAGTATAGTCGCCCCTGCTGCAGATCGCACTTGGCGCGGAGCCCCTGCTCGCGCCGCGAGAGCTTCTCAACGTGGTTGGTGGCCAGTTCGAGGAGGTGGGCGATGCTGGGGGTGATTTCGTCGAGGAGGGATTGCTGCGCTTCGCGGAGGGTGGGTTCGGGGAGGAGTTCAAAGTGCTGTGTCTCTGGGTTAGTGGGTTTGTTTTTTTGTTGAGGGTTGGAGAGGTTGGGTTAAGCGGACGTACTCGGGTGGTTTGGAGGACCTTGGATAGGCGGGGGAAGTCGCTGACTCCGGCGTCGAGGGTGGAGATGGAGGAGTCGAGGAGTTGGAGGGAGGATTGAAGGGATGAGACGGAGTGTTGGAGGTGGTCTGCCATGGTCGCGGTGGTGTGTTGTATTATTCTGACTCTTGGGTGCCTGTATGATCAATTTGCAGATGTAGTAGCTGGATGATGTTGTTATCGATTGCCGGATGTTTACATTGTCGGGAGCGGGAGAGGCGACAAAAGCGGCGGGCAGACTATCCCCCTTTGGGTCTCGGACACCCGGACAAACCTCGTTGCATCCGCAACCTCCCTCGTTCCGCCTCGCTCTCCTTCTACCAGCTGCTGCATCTTCCTTATCCTCTCCTCACACCCAGCACCTCGCTTTCACACAACTTGCTTCACCATGTCTCTTCTCGGAAAGAAGTTCCCCACTCCCGTTGGTGAGTTTCTGCTTGATCCACGTGCTCTTGCTCGCGGTGTTCCCCAATTGCTACGGCATGAGTAATGAAGAATGGAATTGAAACTGACTTGGATGCCTTTATAGCCGGTCCCCTCGGCCCCTTCTTCGCTGCCGGTATGCACTCACAATCTATGTCCTCGTCTTGCAACGCTGTTTCCTTCGGCGCAGAGCCGAAACGACGCGACGAACTGTGAAGGGCTCCCAAGTTTAACATGCAATCACTTACAGGTCTCGTCGTCCTCTATGGCGTTAACTCCCTCCAGAACGCCCTCATGAACAGTAAGTTGATTCTCGCGCTGCACCACACCTGCCCCCTATGATCTACGAGGGGAGAGAAAGTCTGCCGACACAATTGCCGCTCTCGCACACACCGAACCCCCAATCACTAATCGATCCTTTGCTCTACAGCCGCCGAGTTCAAGAACGACCCCCGCAACCCCAACGCCAAGGCCACCAAGCACTAGACGTTTTGTTTTCTTTTTTCTTGTAGAGAGACAAAGCTGTTATGGCGGACGTCATGAAGGGTTGATTTGAGCGCGGACATGATTCCGTTATTGGGGTCGAGTTTGCGGGCAACTTTTTTCACCCTGTACAAGCATATAGAAGAGATACCGTCATAGGACATATTGGTGAATTGACAAGTTGTATCAATATCAGTATGTTTCTCTTTCATGCTTAGGCTTTTCAGTTTGGAGTGCGCGGGGTGCGAGCCCAAGTGTGCTTTGAGAGGGTTGAGAGGGTGTCGTTGTCTGCCTGGCCAAGCCAGGGCCAATTAAGTGAGCATGCCACCGGTCTATCTTGGTTCTCTGGACTCGAATGCAATCCTCGGCAGGGCATTGACCGCATATTGTACCTGCCATACGTAGTTCGTGGGTAGAGGCGTGTTGACATGCCCGTGTCGACAGCGCAATTGAATTTCCTCAGTCTGTGTCGCTCAATGCATTTTTATACAACATTTCTTCCTATGATAGTCAGTTGAATTGTACTCAAATCATAGCATGTTGCGGAGCGCAAATGTTAATGGGATAGTGCACTAAGCTCGATCGGGAAGGCATATTTTCCCTTCCCGTGACTTCGCCGCGCCGGCCAAACTCCCGTGGGTATCGGAACTCCTTCAGCAAATCCCCAATTCGACCTCGAACCCCAGTCGCTTGCCCCCGGCACACCGATCCCACCATGTCTATGTTCAGGAACAAGAAGCTCGACCTCGGCGGCTTCATCAACGGCAAGATCATCCGTGACCACACCAAGCGGAGAGTCTTCGAGGCGAACGAAGTCGAACGGTATGAAGCCCTGCTGCACTACACTCTCGCCGAACTGCGCCCTCCAGGCTTGCGCTTCTGTTCCCTTCCAAGTCCGACCTGGAGAATGCCACTCGCTAATGCATCTCCCGCTGTATAGTCAAGCGCTCCGCTACGTGATCCGCAACACCACCCTGCCGCAGCGTGCCCGTGCCCAGGCGCAATTGCAGCTGGCCCAGATGCACGCTTACACCCGGTCCACCCAGATCAAGAACCGTTGTGTAGCGGGTGGTGTCGCCAGATCCGTCATCCGGGACTTCCGACTTGGAAGAGTGAGCTCCCCTTCTTTATCTCGAGGACCTACGGTAGGCATAGAGTTAGCTAACGTGAGGGCACTTTTCTTGCCGTACAGTACCAATTCCGTGAACAGGCGTTGGCCGGTGAGCTTCCCGGCGTGAGGAAGGCCAGTTGGTAGACTCGGTTGGTTGGTGGTGGTCGTTTGCGACACCTAGGGGTCTATGTGCATTTGACAAGCTTCTCTCTGGGTTGGTTCGGTGCTTTCCTGATGGCGTTTTTCTTCTTTTTGTGTGTTCCTTCTTCCTTCCCATTCTCCCCGGGGGAAGGAGATGTACTATATGTTATGATGGGTGTTGATCGAGAATATAAAATCAGCGATCTTGATGAGAATTCGTGACTGCTGAGGGGAGGGGGTTCTGGCTTGGGTTAGGATTGGTGCACTCTGGGGGAGGAACACCCTGGGAATCTTATGGCTGTCGGAATTGGTCTGTCTGTTCTAGCATCTTTCTTGTCTTGCAGCTGAAGACCAGCGAAGCGCAGTTCTGCCTTTCTCCAGTGTGCATGATACACGAGAACAGGATTGGTGGCAGAGAACCCAGATCTTTATGGACGGTTCCTGCTCCGTTCCTTAAGAAAACACAGCCAGAAACCGCTTCGAGGTTGAGACTGACCGGACTCTCACCTTCCCATTCACTGCACGGCAAACGGAGCTTCACCTTTGAAATCACAGCGGGAAGCTGCATCTCAGCATCAATTTCCCAAATTCACTGCCTTATTCTACTGTCCTCTTATCTCTTTGCTTCTTGTCCATTCTCACTTCTGCTTCACAGCGCAACAACAACAAAACAACTACTACTGGCTCCGTCTACCTCACTTCGTTGAAGATGTTCGTCTACCGCCGCGAAGATCTACCTACGGACCCGGTGTTTCCAGCGGACCTGACAGAACTGGGGTAGCTCTCATAGCAGATCCAGTCACAAAGTAGCCATCATGCTGAGAAAGGACACAGGTACTTCGTGACCGACCAGGACCAGATCCGCAAGATCTCGGACCCAACACAGGAGTTCCAGTACAAGATCAACCGCAACTGCCGCTGGAATGATGTCCAGAGAGAGGCTATGAACGGTATGTCGGTCCTCGATGCGACTAGCTATCTGCATGAGTTTCCACTGCTCCTGCTCTGTCCCTGCTCTACTCCTCTGACAGTCGTGCTCACTTTCCCAGAATGCATCCGCAAGCTTGTCAGCGCCCGCCTGCGCGATCTCGGTCTCGTCAATCTGCACCTCCCGCTCCGTGCCACAACCAACGAGGCCCATGTCCCGATCATGGTGTCGAGGAACCTGTCCACGGCCTCGCACATCATCGTGGTGTTCGGCGAGCCTATCCAGGACCTGGGCATCTGGGCTTACCGCAGCGTTGGCGGTGACGGGATCGACGCAGGCTCGCTCGTGTCCTTTGCGAGGGCCGTCCTGCGGCAGGGCCAGGCCAATGGCAATAGTGGCAATGGTGACAGTGATGGTGATGGTGATGCAGCAGACATGCCCAACACCGCGCTGGTGCTGGCCAACACCGGTCAGCTCGTCTGGCACTGTGCCTCCGGTCAAGCGATCACGCTGGTCCATTGGCAGAACATGCCCCGTCCCTCGGCTGTGGACCCGCCCCCCGGCATGTCGCTCCGCAACCGAATCCCCGGCCACGAGTACTGGCAGAGACATGTCAACCGGGTGTTCGAGGACATCCTGTCCGCGCGGGGTCGGCTGGTGCGCCCGGATGCGAGAATCAGTGTTGTGGGGGCCTCGGAGGGAGGGCTGGGTGCTCTTCGGTACCTGAATAAGCACTGTGAGTGTTGTCGTACCTTCCTGGTTTTCCGTACGGGGCAGAGCAATACTGATGCCAGTTCGATGCCATGAAACAGGGAGTTCCTGGAGACCATTCATCTCGGCGATCTGTCTCGCCAATCCGCTTCAACTGGCCAGGATCGAGTTCGGGAGCGACTACGAGAACGCCGCCTCGGCGGATTCGACCTCCTTTGCGGCCTTTGTGGCGTCCCGCTGCCGCGGGTATGTGCTGTCGGACCAGCCCCTGGGGGTTCCGGTCGAGGCGATGCTTGATAGTGGGTGCAATTGCTACGCCTCGGGCGAGGGATTGAACTCGGAGTGCATCATGCTGAAGGCGTGGAGGCATGCGCTGGGGTGGCTGAACCAGGCTTTTGCGGATCCGGGCTACGGAGAGGCGAGGTTGGAGATTATGCATTTTGACGGTGGTGAGTTGGATGATACAGTGGAGGCTGATGGGGATGATGCGGTCGAGGCGAACGTGGCTGAAGACGGAGAGCGCTCTTAGGTTGCGTTGTCTTTGTTTTTGTGGTTCGGCTTTTTAGGTGAACGAGCATGCTGAACCTTGACATACATCATGTCTTGTAGCGTGATAGCTTCAAAAGTTATTCCGTATTTCTACTGATACTTCAGAGGGGAGGATAGTGGCATGTGGGGGGACACTATCTCGTAGCTCTTGCTCCACTGCCCGACTCGGCATTATATTCCAGATGCCCAGTGGTTAGCACAAGGCTGGTGCACAAGTTGGCCAGACGTTGTCTTCGAGGCCAGCTTAGCCAATTACCCCATACTGAACCCACCGCATCTTCAAAAACAGACAAAGACACTAACCATGACCTGCAATGCTTACAAATATCCACCGAACTCCCCACACACCTCAACGAAACTTACAATGCCACATTGTTCATCGTAATCATACAAGTGATAAGTACAGTCCACACTACATCTGTGCATCCTTCTCCTTCTCCTCCCACCGTTCTCTCACCCTCCTCCTCACCCCACCATTCACCCCCCTCCCCCAGATCTCCTCCTTGACACCCGTCCCAGCAGCAACATCCTCCCCATCCCCACCCTGACCACCACCATCCCTACCAAGACCACCACCAACCACCTCCCTCCCCACCACGACCTTAACCTCCCTCACCCTCCGCTCCCTTCCCCGCGCCACGCGCATCTTCCGCAGATAAATCGCATAAATGCCCACCTCGACCGCGCCCACGCCCAGCGCCGCCCCCATCGCGACCAACACCTTCGCCCCAGCCCCGGCAGGTACCCACACATGCAGGGCCCAGAACACGCTGAACCCCGTGATCAGCACCGACAGGAAGATATTCAAGACCAGCGAGGGGGTGATGGTCTCTTTGTCGCCGAATTCCGGGGAGGCGGAGTGGTGGTCGTGTAAGGCGGAGAGGAGGGGGGTGCTGGATGTGAAGATCGGGTTGTTCTTGAATGCGGAAGGCTGGAGGGGGGTGGGACTGGTCATGCGGTTGTAGGCGTCTGCTTCGGCGGCGGCGAGGAGGCGGGATTTGTGGGCGAGGTATTCTTTTGTCTGTTCCAGCGGGAATTTAGTTTGGGTTGGGGGGAGGGGTGGTGAAGGGTGAAGGGCAGGGACCGGAGGACAGCTTACCGGCTCGGGTTTGGGCGGAGGCGGAGGGATGTAGACCTTCGTGCCACGGAGGAGGGTGTTTAGGCTTCGTTTGCTCCGGGGATTGGATTCGGGATGGGAGGTTGTACTCGAGGAATCATTTTCTTGAGGGGGGAGGTTCGCCCGGAAGTATCGTGCGAGCTCAATCACCTGGGCGTGGGAGATGGGGTCGGCGAGTTGGAGCGCGGAGGGCAGAGCGAGGGTTTGGCGGGCGGAGGCGGGGACGGCCTCGTATGCGGCGAGGATGGTCTCGGTGGTGGTGAGATTGACCATTCTGCTGTTGGGACTGGTTGTGTAGACTAGTCGTGATGCATTGTGGATGTTGGTTCGTTCGACTGTTGTTATGGGAGGACGATGTCGTGTAGTGTATGTAGTAGTTCCGCCGCAGCTCCGCGGTGGACTTCTGATTAAACCGGCAGAAAACCAGGGCACCAGGGCACCATTCCCAAACAAGCAACCACCTTCCACTCCCCGCCCCGATTCCTCCCCCCACTTTAACCTAACCTAACTTGACTGATCCAACTGGGCGGGCTGGCAGCGCAGCTTCATCAATGCAATCTGGATAACATCTTCTGCGCCGCTCCCCTCTTATTCCTCTTCCACCAACAACCCCCCACCCCCAATCCCAGCAATTAAAAATGACAGACTCCAAACCCGCGTACGTCTTTCCTCTCCCCCACCCCCCCCACCAATTCCAAACCACCAAAAAGCTAACCCCTCCAAAAAAAAAAGCCCCCCAACAACAAACCCCCGCGGCATCCCCGCAGCCCCCTTCATCGACGCCGTCACAGACTACGTCTCCAGCCGCGCCGAGGTGGAACCGACCCTGCGGTCCTTCCAGGAGATGATCTCCAAGTACCAATTCATGGAGGTCAACACGACGAAGCGGGCGGCGGGCCTGCGCGACAAGATCCCGGACATCACCAAGACGCTCGAGATGGTGCGGTTCTTGTCGTCCCGGAAATCCACCGACGCCCCGCTGGAGACCAACTTCGAGCTCAACGATACCCTCTACGCCCGCGCCACCGTCGCCCCCGCCGACGCCGACGAGGTCTACCTCTGGCTCGGCGCTAACGTCATGCTCGCCTACCCCATCGCCGAGGCCGCCGCCATGCTCGCGGAGAAGCTGGCCGTCGCCGAGACGTCCCTGCAGAACTGCGAGGAGGATCTGGAGTTTCTACGGGAGCAGATTACGGTTCGTCTCGTCTCGCCTTTTCTTTTCGGGAGTTTTCGGTTTGGTCGTTGTTTGGGGTGGGGTTGGGGTTTGTTGGGGTGAAATGGGAAAAGTGACGGGTTCTCAATGCTAACTTCTTCCTCTGGTAGACGCTGGAAGTCGCGACGGCGAGAGTCTATAACTGGGATGTCGTGCAACGGCGGAAAGAAAAGGTCGAGGGGAAGGGGGAGGAGGAGGAGGAGAAGCAATAAACAACAACACTTCGGGCTCGGTTTGGTTTTTGTCATCGCTGGCGTCTTGATATCATTGCAATGTATGTATGTATGGATGTAGGTACTTCTGTCAACCACAAGCAGATTCTTCTTTTTAGCACCACTAAGTCTATTACTGTTCAATCTATATAAGGGTGTCAGGCATATTCCAGCGAGAATAGCAATTAGAGTGTATCTTGCAGTAATCCCCCTGCCAAAGCATCATAATTCATCAAACACAAAGAGCAAAAACATCATAAATGCTCACGCATACAATTCTGCTTCAACCTGCTCATGCATCTTGAAACCCCGGAACAACAGAGCCCTTAAACAGGTCATTACTATCGATTATCCATGTTGGAATATGTAATCATCAAATCATTATCAGTCGAGGGTCCGCATACGCAGCCCTCCAGTGTGAAACACTGTTCACTCGCGCATTCGCTTCGCAATGTCCACATCAGTGTCCTCGCCCACAAATGTCCATTCTTCAATGTCGGCCACGTCGTCATCGGCCTCTTGTTCCGCGATGGTCTTGGCTGCAGGAGTCGGCGAGAATGGCGTCGACGAAGCAATCGACCGCTGTCGGACCAGATCCTTCGCATACTCGAGGTCCCGGTAGATGGCCTGGATCGCGGTATCCACCCCATCTTCCTGTTTTGACGTTAGCCTGCCGATGCAGTAATTGCCTCTGAAGAGGAACTTACGCTTCGAATCTGCTTGCCCAGTTCGCGTGCCTTCACAATCATTCGCTCGCTGTGGGTCGCCTCCCACAAGGCTCTCGAGAAAACGCTCACATTCAGCCTCTTCATGCAGATACCTACTCCCAGGTCTTCGACTCGGGTGCCGAAGAAGAATTGATCGCCGAAGAATGGCTTGATGATGGTAGGCACGCCAGCACGCAAGCTAGCCCCAGTAGTTCCCGCCCCGCCGTGATGCGCTGCGGCATCGATTTGTGAGAAGAGCCAGTCGTGAGGTGCAGCCTGGATCTGGAAGATCTCCGGTGGCAGGGGAATCTCTGCTTTGGCACTTGAAGGGTCGCCCAGTCGATCAGACCATCCTTTGGACAAGATACAACGCACGTCCGCCTTCTGGACCGCTTCAACGACAGTCCGAGTGAGAGCCGATGGGTCCGAGACGACAATTGAGCCGAACCCAATATATACTATCTTCTTGCCATCGTCGCGAGCACGTCGAATGAATCCCATCAAGTCTGCCGGTGGAGTCCAGTCTGTTCCCTCGTTCAAGAACCAGTACCCAGTGATGCGGATCCAGTCGGGATAGTCCAAGGGTGGAGGTACCACAGTAGGGGAATAATTGTAAAGAAATGGCACCTTGTTCGGTTGCATCTTGTCTAGTCCAGTCGCTTTGAGACCTAGTTCGATCTTTCTCCACCGGTTCACCTGCCCCGCGATCGCCTTCCAAAAGACATTGTCAAACATCACATACGTGATGTAGTTATAGGCTCCACCCATTTTATACTCCGGGACGGCAAACGCGTGTGGATACGCTCGTGTCCGGGTCCAAGGCATCGTAAAGGCACGGAAGTATGGGATGCGAAGGGCCTCGGCGATATGGATGCCAGCCATCGCGCTCGGCGACTCAATGAGCAGGTCACTGTCCTGGCAGGCCTTCCAGGCAGAAGACAGTAGATCGTCAATCCAACCCCGGAACTTCGTTGAGGCCTCTTTAAGGAACGAATACGTGAACATTCCATTTTCCACGCAGATCCGCATCAGTTCCGCGGGGTCGCCCTCCACAGGCGCAAACTCAATGCCGTGCTTTCTCACCCAGGGCCCGAACTCTGCATGAGTTGCGATCCTAGGCCGGTGGCCTTCAGCAAGGAGGCCCTTGCACAAGGCAATGTATGGCTGCACATCACCACGGGAACCGATGGTCAGACATGTGATTCGTAGGGACTCAGTGGGTTTGAAGTTGATGATGGAGGCGCGTGGGTCATCAAAAATTGGATGAAGTTCAGAGGACTCCACGAGCGCGGAGCGGGAGCTTTGCAGCACAGACGCATCCAGCCGTGCTTCAAGAAGCATACGGTGCTCTGCCTTTGCTGCTTCCGACTCAACCTTCTCGTCTTCTTCCCCGAGTAGCCCAGACTCTGCCAGAAATCTCACCGTCTCAAGACCTTGATGCAGTGTGACGGCGCAATCATCCCGGATATCAGAAGCACTGAACTCGAAAAACAGCTCTTCATGGCCTCGAATCACGACCACGAGGCCATGGTAGCCAAATCGGAAGCCTTTTTCCTTATCGACATTTTCAATGTCCTTCAAAGGGAGAATCATCTTAGTGCGAGTTCCCGGCAAAAGACTGCGGAAACACAGCTTCTTCTGACTGATATAGATCTTGCCGTAGAGTGGCAGCACTCGATGTAGATATGCAAAGTAGGTCGCTTGGAGCTTTTCGGTGGGGGGTAGCGCAAAGTGCGCACGAAACCGGTCACCATCCTTGCATCCTCTCTCCTTGTCTTCGGGATCGACGGCTTGATCGTCGGCAAGTATCCCCTCGGCTTCTCCGTAATGCTTCCGGCCACCGGCCCACATCCCGGACACCTTTTCTATGTAGCCCATAGATTCACTTGCAAGGATGTTGCTCATCTGCTTCGACCGCGTTTTGAGATACTCCGCAAACCCGGCAGCGCGCTGCAAAGGGTATGTTCCCGCCCGTACGATGTCATTCAGAGCGTGCGCCGAGGGCTGTATTCGCGAAGAGCCTTGAGTTTGAGTTTCCTGGTCAAAGTCACTCTGAGTATACTGGATTTCTTGCCCTTCTCTGGTAAATGCAGGCCCCGCAGTATCGTTGCCGTAGGCATGCATCGATCGAGTTGTTTCATCAGAGTATCGCCGGGGGGTTCGACTAGCTGCGGAAGGACCTCTCCGTAAGCTTTGAATTGTAGGAGAGTGGAAGACGTCGCTTCTGTTCAGGATCTGACTGGCCGATTCTGTTGTGTCTGTCATTGACTGCAAGAGGGCAGAAGACTCGGTGGTGTGCTCCAGGGCATGGCTAAACGACGTCGATGAGTCCTGCTGTCTCGTTGAAGGAGACATGGTCATCGGATCATTGCCAAATACAACCTGACCTGTGCTTGCACTTCTCCGTCGCTGCATGCTAGCATTCGCGCCGCCTCGAGGTTGACTTGTACCACTAGTGATTGACCACCTATTTTGCGCCACCCGGGAACGACGGGAGCGAGTCAAATGGTTGGGTTGAGGTGATAGAGCCTGCTGTGACCGTTTCATCGGGGAATTGTCAACAAGACCTTTCAGATAGTTGAAAGCGTCTTGGCCGGAATCGAAAAAGGAGAAATAGTACTGCGTGACTCGAATTAGTGGATGCCATCTCGGCATTGGAGTCGATGAACGTACCTCGTCAATCGCATATGTTTCCTCGCTCTCGACAATACGGATTTTGAAAGTCTCGGCAAAGTCGACCATCGGACTTTCCTCTATGTCTATAATGCTCTCAATCGGAAAGGAGATCTTCACACTGTCGCCTTCATTATGAGTCCGGAAGATGACTTTTTGTAGAGCCTTGACCCATTCCTTGGCACTCGCGGAGCTGTCTGCTCTGAAGTAGTAGGTTCGCTGATCGGTTGTGACCTGGAAATCTCTCGTCTCTCGGCTCTTGTCCTTTGGTTCTGCTAAGGATGCAGAGATCCCATAGCGGAGATCGACGTGGCCGCTGGGGAAGTACAGATTCGAGGGGTCTGCATAGTATGAGAGCACATCGCCTTTCAGGGAGAACCAGTAGCGATTGTATTTAGGGTTCTTCCGGCCCCGTTTGTAGAGAAACCCGGATTTGATAGCCGCAGTCGATTTCTTGGGTAAGTAGGCATAGAAGCAGATGTGGCCTTCCGTGACATACATGTATCCCTGAAGCAGCATACTCTGTAAGAGCGAACACGCATACTCGACAACCACTTTCTCCGGGGCGTCGAACCCAAACATCTCTTTGAGTCGCACGGAGAGGGAGGTCCCCGACGACTGCTTGTGGTCTTTGTCGCTCTCTTCGTCCGTTCGGTCCGAGGAGCTTTCGGGAGACTCCTTCGCGTCCAATGCGGCTTGTGCTTCGACCATGCGACTGAGAACAGGGGCCGCCCGCGGCGTAGCACTGCGTGGTCGTCTGGGGGTCGAGGCCCGAGACATCTCATCGTCCGTGGGTGGTTCTGAATGTATGGTGGGTTCTCGCTCTTTGCCTCGCTTGGCTGTCGACATGAATGATCGCAAAAGCTTGTTCTCAGACAAGACCCTCTGGTGACGACGCCCTCTATCTTGCGGTGGGCCTGTGGGTTTGGGAGACCGGCGACTACCGGGCCCGACCTTGTTGGGCGACGCAGAAGTCGATGTGATGTCTTCATGCTCCTTTGGAGTGCGGTCTTCATTCTCCCCATCACTGTCGCTTGATTCGTCGAATCGTGCATGGAAGTCCGATCTAGAGCCCACAGCGGCGATCATGGAGAATATGGATTGCTGCATGTACTGCATGTGACCGTCGCGAGCTGCGACGCCGGCGGGGGGCGCAGAGAAGTCGACTTGCGCATCGTGGTCGTCTTTTAGTCGTTCCGGGAAAGCACTGGCAAAGATGCGGCTGGAAGAGATGGACTGCTTGCTTGCGCTGAGCCTCCGGTCCACTCGCCGTTTGGTATCGTCGATAAAGGGTCGCATGGTTGTAACGGTTGAAAGAAAATGTGGGACAAACGAGTGAACTCTGAAATGAACAGGCACAGAGAATATGAGCTTGATGCAGATGCTGACAATAATAGTGCGGATGATGGCGATGAGGAACGTGATCGGCCCTTCAGGATCAAAGGAGTCAGTAGGTGTAGGTTCGAGTCACGTTAGAGGGTCAAGAGAGTACACAGCTATCTTGAAGCATGTGACCCGTTATGTCAAAGGAGTATAGTTAATGATCACAGAGAGCGAGAGCTTCGCCTCTAGGTTGTGAACAAAAAAGAGAAAAAGTGGATGAGTCGAAAGTCAAATCGAACGCACCGGACGTGTGCTAGAAAAGCAGCTGTCTGATAAGGCAGGTTGACAGATAGCCTGGAGCTATGGAAGAAGTGCCGGAATCACAAGGCTGGTCAAGCCGTCAAGGCAGCAGAGACCGAAGTTGGGGAAGCATGGTCAAAAGGAGAGACTAGGATGTTTGAAAGATTGTGGGAAGGGGGGGAGGAGAGCTTCTGGAATGTAAGGAAGGATAAAGAGTGAAAGAAGAAATAGGCGGTCGAGCAGGAACAGCCGCAGTAGCAGCAGGCTGGTTTGGTTGAGTTGTGTGATGCAGAGCAAAGGAAGCAAGCAAGCAATAGATAAGTTAAGGAACAGTTAAGGTAGTACTTGGGGGGGTCCGGGGGTGGGAGAAGACTCCACTGGCGTCATGTCTGGCTCCAGTCTGTATCAGCTGTTCACTGAATCTATAGTGACCAATCAATACTTGGGCATGTGATTTCCCCCGGAGTCGGGATCAATGCTACACTTGCCCCTCATTGGTTTGTTCTGCTAATGTAAGCAAGACCGGTGTTACTCAGCGGTATCTGGGTGGAAATATAAATTACCACCTCAATCAGCGCAAGGAGGACGAGGACCCTGGCAAACTACTTTGGAACTTTGGATAGTTGATAAATTCAAACTTATTGCAACCTCCATGTGGTTATCCGATCTCATGTGAACGGTTGTCCGGGCAGCAGCCTGGCAGGCCCCAACTTCTATCGTTCTATCGTCTTTATGATCCACGAGGCTCCAGTACGAGGAGTTAGTGGCTAAGTTACGCCTAGCAGCCCTGTTCGAAACCCAAAGTCGGGGTTGATCGGCACTAATTGTTGTCGGCGGTGGGCCCAGAATAACCCTCGTCTGAAAATAGAGTCCTGCCCTCCAACTTGGAATACTGCACCCTATTGCAATTTGCGACACAGGCGATTGTTGCATATATACAAGTAGACAACAGTCACATAATTATCACATGCCAAACGGAGCCGCAAGATTACACCTTGTCTAGTAATGCCAACTTTTAATAGAAGAAACAAAGGATAGCAGCCCCTCCCCCCCAATCATCGCCTCAATCAAGCCGCCTTATCCGCTTTCTTCCGCTTCTTCTCGTCTCGGCTCTTACTCGACTTCTTCTTGCTCTTCTTGTCCTCATCGGCCTCTACAGGCTCCGCGTCCTGGGACGATGTGTGCTTCTTGGACTTCTTGCGGGACACCTCGCTACTAGGCGCTCCTTCTTCCTCCGTAGGGTGGTGCTTGCGCTTCCGTTCTTCCCGCTCCTTCTCCGACGACTTGGGCACTTTGAACGTGGGCTCGTCTCCGTCGGACTCTTCGGCACTGGACCCGATCGTCTCGGGGGGCAGCTGTCCGCTTCCGACGGGGTGGAAGCGCATCTTCAGGTTCTTAGGCTGCTTGCGCGGGGGCTTGACCTGCTCCTTGGCGGCCGCGAGGATGTCCTCCTCCGACGCGCGGGGCAGGTCCACCAGCTCTTGGATGTGGTAGCTCGGGATGTTGCTGGCGGCCGTGCTGTAGTAGGTCTTGGTTTTCTGGTCGTAGAGCTGGAGGGTTTGTCCGCCCACCCCGGGCTGCTTGATGCTCTCCACGGGGATGCCGTATTGTACGCCCTTGTACTTCAGGACCGGCTTGCCTTGCATGATCTTGGCCAACGAGACTTCTTCGACTTTCGAGAGGGGGAGGTAGTCCGGCGCGGTGATGTGGTAAACCTGCTTGCCGCGCAGATCGGACAGGAGCGAGGAGACATTGCTTTTCGGGGCACTCTGCTGTTTCACCGACTTGAATCCGGAGGGTGCCTTGTATGGTTGAGGGGCGTGGGCCGAAGGCCTAGGAATTAGGCGGTTAGTGGTCATGTGTATCCAAGTGGTCTCGCAAAGCCTACTTGGTAGAGGTTGGTGTGCTTTCGCTCTCGCTGTCGCTTCCGCTCTCGCTGCTCGACTCACCCGCCGAACTGGTCGCGGACTCAGCCGAGGATGAAGCCATCGAAACATCCTCGTCGGAGACGGGGACTTTCTCTTCTGACTTGAATGCCATGGCGCCTCTCGGGATGACTGTTGTATGCGAATTGCTGGAAGTGGAAGAGGCCGCTACGTACGAAGCGGAACGCCGAGCAGTTATGCGCTACCCCGTGACCACGGTTGCGGATCGAATTCAAGCGAGAAAATTAACAAGTGCGTAGAGATGAGAGTGCGTTCGGAATCAGGCGCGATAACACAGCTGAGACAAAATGCACGAGGCTTGGGTCTGGGCAAGTTGCGAGAAACCCGATCCGGACTTTTTGGACGATAACCTTTTTTTCTGCTCCGCGAAGCACGGACCACCCGAGAAAGTCCGCGGCCTCAAATATGAACCTTTTTTGGCAGTCCCGCCGCAGACCACTCGCTCTTGCGCATTACAGCGGTAATCCTGGGTGCTTTCAATCGCTCGATCGAGAACTATGAAGAGAAAAGCGGAGAAGTCGCAAGCGGCTGGTATTTCCTTCCCTGTGAATCAATGGTTGCGCGGGTGTGCATTGTTACTGACTCGATTTCTGATAGCTCCGGTCAGCGCCTTCGCGGCCCGCAAAGCTCGTCAGCAGCAAGCGCTAAGTGCAGTAGTAGCAGTCGAGAAGCCAGTCGCCAACGAGTCGGCCAGCGAGCCTCCTTCGAAAAAGGCCCGACACTCCCCGGAAGAAGCGACCGCAGTCGAGCAGGAACGTACCAAGCCGAGGCGATCTACAAGGCGAAAGGATGCTGATCCGGTCGAGAAACCGACAGAAGAGGCGCGCAGGGTGACACGCTCGCAGAAAGACTCACGGCGACCGGCTGAGGAACAATCCCAACCCAGCGAGGATGAAGCCTCATCAGACGCTGAGTCGGAGGTAGAAGTTGCCGCCGTCGAGGAAGCCAGTGGTGTCGGGCTTGCGTCACTGCAGGGAGATGGCGACGAGTAAAGACCTTCCCTTGCAAGCTTCCTAAACCTTTACTGATATCTATAGATTCGAGTCGCCCGCGGACACCCCTGTGCAATTGCAAGAATTTCCCCTGTCGAAGACCCGCTTGAACAAGAACAATGTGGTGTACAGCGACGAGCATAGGCTCTGCGTCCGGATCAAAGAGAAGATGGTACGACCTTACAATTTAACATCGGACATCATCATACTTACAAAGTCTAGAGTCTTGTCTTTATCGGTCACTACGACCTCTGGGTTAAGCGTGGCGTGGTTAGCCTCATGGGTGCGAAGCTGCATCCCTCGTCTCGAGTCTACAGAGTCTACGCCCCCTCGACGCATTCCTTGCCGGTGATCAAATGCGTGTCTGGAGTGGACGGTGCGGCCGAGATAGAAGTCATGTCATGTCACAGCGGCATCTACCGTCTCAGGCATATGTCGCCCTTGTATGAGCGAGTATGGAACAGCAAGAACACCGCGGCCGACAAGATCACATTGAAGAATGTGTCGCCCTCGACCAAGCGCACGTTCTCAGTGGTAAGTCTGATCCCTCCTTCTGTCTGATCCACGACTAATCCTCCTCCAGCTATACACCTCTGCGGATGATTCCTTGAAGAGACACCTCCGACCCCTGCATCTCGAGAAGCAGTGGAGTTCAGCCATCAAGTCCCTGTCTCAGCGCGGTGGGCGACTCCGAACCCTGATCTGTGGTCCCAAGGCCTCTGGAAAGTCCACTTTCAGCCGCTACCTTCTCAACCACCTTCTCAGTCCTGCTCCGCAAACCGAGTCAAGTTATCGCAACACCGACGGCGTCGCCTTTCTCGATCTCGACCCCGGCCAGCCTGAATTTTCTCCCATGGGACAAGTATACCTTGCCCATCTTCGCTCCCCAGTCTTTGGCCCTCCATTCTCTCACCCATCGTTGGACGATTCCCGCAACGGCACCATAATTCGAGCTCATCACATCGGCGCAAGCTCCCCCAAGGAAGACCCGGATCACTACGTCCTAGCGGCCAAGGACCTCATGGATCGCTACCGCTCTCTGCTGGCGAGCTACCCCCAATGCCCCCTGATTATCAACTACCCTGGGTGGATTTTCGGCCTTGGACTCGAGGTGGCTACCTACCTCGTGAGCTCTCTGGGTCTTTCAGACGTGGTCTACATGAGCGAAAAGGGGCCCGCCGAGGTGATCGAGCCTCTGGGTCAGGCCGCCGCACAGGCCAAAGTACCTCTGACGATCCTTCCATCCCAACCCACCGATTTTGTGAGCCGGTCCAGCGCGCAGCTCCGGTCCATGCAGATGCAATCCTACTTCCACAAGACCCACTCCAGCGACATGGATCACCCGTTGTGGCTCGAGCAGCCCCTCTCGCGCACCCAGCCCTTCCAGGTTCACTACTCTGGCCCCAACCAGGACATCCAAGGCATCATGGTCATGGGTTCGCAGATCCATCCCGATCTGCTCTCTGAAGTTCTGGACGGAAGTCTCGTCGCCGTCATCGCCGTGGAATCTCCCAACGCGCTTCTCGGCGGCAACTCTACCCCCGAATTCACCACCACCACTACTTCGGCTGTTACCGCCGACGCCAGCGACGCCGCCTCCGACATCAGCATGGCTGACGACGACAACGACCACAACAACAACAACAACAACGGGCCCTCCAACCACCCAAACCCCGCCACAACAACGACCCTCGCCTCCAACATCACCCTCACCCCCCACGAATCCCTCCCCTACCTCTTCGCCGGCTCCGGCAGCTCCAACCCGCTCGACCCGCGCAAATCCCACAGTTTGGGTCTGGCCCTCGTCCGCTCCATCGACCCGGCCTCCCACACCATCGACCTCGTCACCCCGATCCCCCGCGCCCAGATCGAAAAGGCCCGCCAACAGGGCCACTCGCTGGTCCTCGTGCGCGGCCTCCTGGACAACCCCAACTGGGCGATCAGCGAGGACTACTACGCGGCGCGCTCGGCGCAGAAACGACACCGGGACGCGTTTGAGAAGCTCGCCAAGCGGACCGGTGGCCAGGCCAAGGCCGTCGACGCCGCGGAGGCACGCAGCCACCAGCGGGTGACGGAGTTGCTTAAGGATCGCGTCCGCCGGGCGAGCACCAACGTGCCCTGGATGACGGTGATCGAGGATCCCCGGAATCGACAGGCGGACGGCGCAGTGGGTACGCCGCGGGAGAAGGGACTGTGGAAGTTGAGGAAGAAGGCGTATTCGGGGAGTGGAAGTGAGGGGGAGGGGGATTGGTAGTTGGTAGGGACGATAGTGGCTAATGCCTGAAAATTTGGACTTTGGACTCTTTGGATTTCCGGCTTCAGTGGTCTTTCTGCCAGGTGTATATAGACGGATTTTGGATTGATGGGGAACTGTGTGAAAAAGTTGGTATGACTTGGTTTATAGATCAAATGTTGGAAGGGATTGGCCTACGTCTAATATCAGTAAACAAGCCTCTGGTGTCAGTGTGCTTGCGATTCAGATTGAAAGCAGCGCTAATGCACGGTCATTCTGTTGCCTGAGTAATCTTGAGCTCAGCCCGTGCTGGTCGATCCATATGGCCCGTCTCGCAGAGAGGGCGCGGTTTATCGATGTCTGGAATTGGTGATGGAAATGGACGGAAGACAGGGGTGGTTATCCTTTGGGCGAACGGTGGGTGGACGGTGGGCATACGGTGGGCAGACGGTGGGCAGACGGTGTGTAAGTGATGGGTAGATCGGGGTAAGATGGAGGGAAGATGGAGGGAAGATGGAGGGAAAATGGAGGGAAAATGGAGGGAAATTGGAGGGAAGATGGAGGGAAGCTAAACCATGCACGTACTATACAATCCGAGCCAAGCCAGTCCAGCCAACCCAATCTCACGCCCACATCTTGGAGATTGGTGCTTCTTAGTATAAATACCATCCGTGACCCTTCACTCTTGAACAATACTAATCTCTTCGTCCTGTTGTCCTCCCGTCTATCAATCCAGCATGTGCCCTCCTCGTTACCGCGTAGGTGAAGCTCCCACATTGTATCATCCGGATTCTACTCTCCACCTTGAAGAAAGTGGCCATCTTCAACCCTACTATTCACACATGTCTTATACGCCCGCGCAGGCGATGATGCAAGATTGGCTTCCTCCACCAACGCATCCCACCTCAGACTTGTTCTCTGTGGGTCCTCCCCCAGAGACAGGATCCGAGAATAGCAGTCCGCCTTTCGTCCCACTATCGGCCTCTGATATCAGTGCAGCATGGCTCTGGCCAGCTCCGATTTATACACCAGGAGAGATACATAAGTCTACGGAGATCTCTCTGGCCAACACCTTCACGAGCTCAGCTATCGCATCGCCCCAACCACCATCTCTTCCTCCCCAGGGACCTCAAATGCCTCTCCCAACATTGTCCAAGTCTGAATCCCCCCCTCGGTACGTTGCCCCCCTCTTTTTGCCCTCAAGGATCAAATCCTCTAATAATGACCCCCTCCAGACCCAGACCCAGTCACGTCCCCCAGTCCCGCTGCGAGTGGAAGAACTGCACCTACGACCGCCCCTTCCGCCGCACGGCCGACCTCAAACGACACATCATCGAACAGCACATCTCACGACGATCCCACCCTTGTCCACGAGGAGGATGCGAACGACAATTCACTCGACCGGAGCACCTGCGGGCCCATCTAAGACGGTGTCGTTTTCCTCTTCCCTCTCCCCCCCCCCTTTTTTCCAGAGTGACAGGAACGACGAAGGAGCAATAAGCACAACAGCACCTGGAGGTCGCCAAGGGGAAAGGAGGAGGAGGGCAAAGGATATGGTTTGGATCTAGTTGAACTTGAACTAGTATATCTCGAATGTGCCTCTGATTCGCCAACCCAGATCTACATCCTATTGTCGGGATCTCAATTTTTTTTTTGGTTCCCCCCCCCCCAATATGACCGCTTTCTCCCCTTGGCTGCACTTCCATTCTTCCTCTTGTCTCGAACGTCCCTACAGCCAAGCTATCGCTCCTCGTTCGATTCTTTATTTCTTTGAGTAAAATACGTGACTACGATTCGAAATAGGTCCCAGTGGTTCCACCACGCATCCGCGCGCATTCAAACACATAAGACATGAGTTAGGGTTGGAGTTCGGGACTAATGCCTTCCAACGCTCGAGAGAATCATGCATAATCTGATAGTGTCTTTCCAACCGCTCTGGAAGATACAGGGCAGTACCACTATGTTGGGGTCCGAGAACTATATACTGCTAGGTCAATGATATATCAATGCTGTGATTGAGAAATCAACCTCCCCCCTCGGGGGTTGTTGATGTCAATGCCTCAACCCCTGGCTAGATATCCGGCATCATAGCTCTGCATTTTTCACCGACTAGTCTCCACTGCCTCTCGTTTCACGCTGAAAAGTCCGCAACGAGCACCAAACTACATACGTTGTTCATTGATAACCCCCGCAATCAGGGTAGGGTTCCCCACAGACCCCGATAACATGGGATGATCGAGATTATTTGTATGGTACATCTATATACCGAGCTAACGAGGTACATAATACTCGTACAGATACTTACAATCATCGGCTAGATATCTAATCAGTCATGACTCGGGTACGACGCCAATGGCGCCCTGCGCATGTCAGATGGGAGCTTATCTCGGACATTTTGATAACTGTCTTGAAATGGACACATACAGGATTGAGGTGCATTAAACTCCGAGCATGGCGGGTGCGTGTCTCCCTTCAGCCACACCGCCACGCCACCTCTGGGTTCCGACGCATAGATCTATAGACAGATGTCCAGTACTGGTACTCGATGGAATTGATGAGCAAAACACAGAAGCTTTACTTCGATCTAATAATACAATCGTGATTAAGTCCCATAAGACCCTTAAACCCATAAGTTACATGCATGCATGCCAAATGTCTCACAAGTGCATCCTTCGTTGCCTCGTACTGACATTCAATCATGGATTCATGAGCCACATCATTCCCTCCTCTCGAAATTAGTATCATAATAAGACAGTCCCCACCCACTGACACGGGGCGCGGGGGAAAGAAGCGAAAGCTAAACAGGGGCCGCTTGTCTAAGGACATGCTGAAAACCATTGGAGCAAACCCGGGAATGTGCCCAAACTCCATCTCAATCTTAAAGAAGGCGCCGTAGTCTATGTGGAATCCCGTAAAAAGTCCGCAGAGGAAAAAGCAGATGCAAAAAAAATAAAAAGAAAAAGACCCGAACACCGTAAAGCTCGATCAAAGTGTCCGAAATGAGGATCACGTGGGGCAGCAAAGTGTAGTAGGCAGTGTAATAAGACACTACATGATTGATGTGTTGTGGATCAGTTGATCGTGAGTGGAACATCCACTTGTTGTAAAGAAGGGGCCATGAGAACTCAGGCGACAACAGGTCGGCGAGCGGTGATGGGGATAGGCTTTGGTCCGGCGGCAGAAGACAAGTTCAGAGTTGCCATCCCCAGATCGGTATCATCATCGAATCGCTGGGAGGCTTTGCGCCGAGACTTTTCCTTCCCACCTGCCATAGAGGTAGACTGTCGTCTCGCTGCAGCAATGCCTTCCTCTTCGCGGATAGTGCTGATGATTTGCTCTTCCGAGACCGGGTATGTGCCGAACTGATGGCCAAGCTGTTGGAGAAGAGCTACGAAGTGCGCGTGGATTTCCGCAAAAATGTACTGGTTCCCCGTAATCTCCGATAGGTTCCTTGCACGAACGGGACCAGGCCGGCGGAGTTGACCGGCCGGATCCAGTGCACGCCCGGTGAGAAATGAAGAAACAGGTGTGTACGGTTTATTTCCGTCCCGGTCAGGGCCCTTGTTCTGCTCCTCCCGGCGTTTTTCTTCTTCCTGGAACTTCTCTGCTGAATGCGCCATGCCGGCTGCAATGCGCCCGAAGGTTCGCCAGATGACGGGGGACGCCCGGAATGCCCTGCCTGCATCTCTACCCGCCAAGGCGAGGAAAGCGTAGCTGCGTCGTTTCCCACGAGCCATTGAATCGGGAAGACGAAAGACGAACGCAATGGTATAGCCAGCGATTCCGTCCCCGAAACTCAAGGGTCCGGACGATAGTCCGCGGGGTAAGAGCTCACAACTCAGGGTCCGGATCGACGAGCGACGAAGAAGGGCGTAATCGGTAGGATTTGGAGGTCCACGCAGGGACAGGTAGGTGAGAATATGTGAGTGGCAAGAAGCATCCGACGTAACCGAGGACGAATGGAGAGACTCCGGATAAGATTGATGGACGTGCGGGTCGCCATCTTCATGATCAGCAGAACTATTGCCACAGGTGTAAACCACCTGCCGGGAGCGCAGGACCGGACTACCGTTCCGACCCTTGCCGTCACTCTTGGGTGCCCCCGGTGCCCCAGGCGGTAGCTGTTTGCTTACATTTTCCGGTAGCGTCAAACTACAGCTGGCACAGGTGTCCCCCTCCGCGCCTCCCAGATGGCTCGAAGGTTGCTGGGTCTCGGCGGGTGGGGTCTTGGTCTTCAAAAAGTACGGGTGGTCTTCAATCCGAGGTGACCGGTCGCCGGCTTCCGGGCTCCTTTCAGATAGTTTGGCGGATGAAGGGGGCTTGCTGTTTGTGTGACTTTGCATGCCATGAGAGGAAGCGGTATCGTGAGAGGTGGCAGGGGTATCGGTGGGAGAATAGTCGGAAGGCTCGGGATAGCATTGTTGGCAGGCGAAAGGGAGAACCTGCGAGCAGATGATCGAGGTTGGACCATGCACCTCGCAGAAATGCGTCAAAGAAAGCTAGAGGCGCGTCGGTTAGTTCACTGGCGCGCTAGATTTGATGCTGAAGGGCGGAGCGGAACAGAAGCAGAGCCAAAAAGAAAAGAATCCCCTTGCCATGTCGCACGCTTGTCTCAGACATCGTTGCGTCCAGCCGCGGGCGAGATAATGCGGGAGACAATGCGATTGCATGCGCTTGAGACCCAATCGAACGTAACACATCACAGGCACGCGTTCTCACGGGTAGAACCAAACCAGTTGCGACGAAGGAGGAAGAGACGAGGGGCGTCACTTACTATGAAATCCATGTCTGCGAAAGCTTAAGGTCTAGCGAAACCCAACAACCACACTAGACCATTGTTGCAATACATGCTTTCCCGGTTGCAATGTAGGTGACAACAGTGGTGGTAATCCCAGGCAATGACGCAAATTGACCACCACAGAGAAGAGAAGGAGAAGGAGGAATAGTAGATGGGTGTGGGAGGGAGAAATTCTGGGTGAGGCTGACCCAGAACCAGAGAGTGGGAAAGTTGAGATCGGTTGAATCAGTAAGCAACAAGCAATCAATGGTCAGTCAGTGCAACTGCAACTGCAAAGACCAGCTTGCAGGGACAAAAGCAAAGACAAGGAGGAGAAGTAAGAAAAGGAAGAGAGGAGAGAGAAAGTCCAGAAGAGCGGGACTTGGGGATGCGGTAGAATAAGAGCGAGACAGAGAGAGAGACATAGGCCGCGACGGAGAGGGTCGAGCGGAAACAAGGTAGAATAATCACGGACACATTTTAGTTTTAGTTTAGTTTAATTTTCCTGAGATTGTTTTAGTGAGCTTCTGATAATAATCGGGAAAGGAAAGGAAAGGGAAGGGAGGGGGGGGGGGGGGGGAAGAAGAGTGGAAAGAGGAGCCAGGGCCGGAAGTGGAGCGCATCGGCAGCAACTGAGTATTCGTACTGTGTAGTCTTAGTAGGTAAAGTAGCAGCGCCCGCGGCAGAGTGAACTTCACTGGCACTGAATGGGCTGGTCTGGCCTGTGCCGGCTTTGGTGTTGGTTTGGTAAGAAGTCGGTAACACTGGGTAATAACACAGCCAACGGTAACGTAACCATACCCACTTGAGGGCAGGAACCACCACCACCAATGGAACTTTCCATCCACCCAGATTATCAAGCAAAGTTAACATACACATGTAACAACATACATGATACTCCATCCGTACAGTGGCCAAAATTCATAGTGCTTCCATACTTCCACCAGTTCATCGTTCCATGTCTCGTGCAAAAGTTTCCCTCACAACGAAGTACACATACGTAGCAGCAACAGAGTCTCGCTGGATGTACCCCGTATAGCGGATTAAAATAGACTATCGAATACTCATACCTAACCTCAGGCTTTCTTTCCTCCCCCCTTTCCTTCGATGGATGGTCACCTAGAAGAAGCCCGAGACTAGTCGCCCTTCAGCCCGTCAGCCGGATGGAGCCCGACAGAAAACGGTTTCGGCCTAAGGCGATTTAGCAGGAAAGCCACTTGTAAAACCAGATCAAGCATTAGTCTACGTTAGTTGGCATTCATCGCATCGCTGATGCTGCTGCTGCTGCTGACAGTCTGACTCGGGAAGAGAGCATGGGAACGTAGTATATCCTCGTCATCTATCTCGTTTTCCCCTTCCTTCCTCACAACCATATCCGATAACTTTGCCGATCCCTGAACCATAGTGTCTGCCGGCTGTAAGGAAGAAACCGCGCCTGACACTATAATGGTCAGTGGTTACTTAAGGCAGCGACCTCGGAGGTATTCGTAGGTACTCAATAATAACCAGAAAATCCCATTCGGAACCCTTTGGCGGTACTTGCCAAACGCCCGAAGGACCCTAACAAACTTCCGTACCCAATTTGACGGGACGGCCTCTGGCCGCTAATCTGCTTCGTTTTACGCAATCGAAGCCCTATAGAACGGCAGATGGAAGAAGTCAAATTCGTTCCCACCGGAGATGCTCGACTTCTAGCCCAGTCCACTCGCCCACACGCACATACTACACACATACTGTACACACATATTGTACACGCACATACCACAACCCACAACACACAAACACACTCAGTCTCGCGCTCTACGTACTCATATAAGCCTACCTCAATGATTGCCATTGTTTCGGTGGAATTTCCAGTCAGCCCCCTCAGGCACTCCGTTGATATTCCCAGATAGGATGTTGGTTCCGATCAGCCAAGTAGTATCGGCAAGGATCCCCTTCAATTACTCGATAACTGGAATGCGCCGATTCCTTCTCTCTCTCTCTCTCTCTCTGTTGATCATTGCTCGACCATCTTGCTGCTGCTTCTTTCCACGGCCCTCCTCCGTTCTCGGTGCCCCCTCCCTCTCTCCACTCCTCCTCATCTTCCCCCCTCATCTCTTTCGTATTCACCGTTACTTTGTTATGTTTTTGTTTTGTTTTGTTTTGTTTTGTTCTGGCCGTCATAGTTGAGTAATTGCTTTTTCTTTTTCATCTCCTTCTGCTGGGCAGCAAAAAAGAAAAGCAAGATAAAGATGTCATGCAGGCGCCTAGTGGGAATCACAAGCTAGACAAAATGCCAATTGATCATTGTCAAAGAACGCAAAGCCCCCCCCGGAGCGAGATCGATCACAGACACCACCCAGCATACTTCGTACATACATACACATCAAATAATTGCCGCCGCCCATGTCCGAGATAGCCGAAAGCGCAAACCAGGGTTCTACTTTTACTTTTACTTTCACCTCCTTGGATCCCTGCGGGCTGCGACGGATGAGGGAAGTATGGAGTAAACTACGGAGTACGGAGTACAGGACCTACTGTAAGTCTGTACACAAATTGAATTTAAAGAAGAAAAAAAAAAACAGAAGTAAGCTGAGTGGGCGGGGGAGAGTTCCTCCAGAAAAGTTCCCCATTCTCCGTCGCCGCCGCATCACAATTCTCAATCTTGACGCGCATACTCGTACATACTCTACGCTTTATTGACCCCCTCCCAAAGAAAAAAAAGAAAGAAAAAAAAACAAAAAAAAAAGAGAGGGCCCCAGACGGAATGGAATTATCCAGACGGGTGGGAAATATGGATGACCGGCCCCAGACAGTCAGTCCGTGAATCGGGGATTGGCATGACTATCTCCGCCACCTTGCCCGCATCATCAGCGGCATCATCATCACTACATGAGTAATGTAGGGAACGGGAGGAACTACAACTCCCTTGTACAGTATGTAATCAATCAATATTGGATGACGATTATATTGCTCGACAGGGCAGACCAGACCCTCTCTTTCTCTTCTTTCTTTTTCTCCCGTGCGAGTTCAGCCACCCATTAGACCTTAAACCCAACTCAGTAAGAGTGCGAAATGCGAGAGGACTTGCTGCCTGTCACATGCCCGCCCCAAGGGCGATCAATAATCAAGGATAGGGTATGGTATATCAACGGAAAAAGAAGAAAAGAACAAAAAAAAAAAAAAAAAAGGAGGCACTGGAAAAAGTAAGTGCAACGGTCGGATAAATGGCCGCCAGCTTGAGACCCGACGAAACAGGCCGTGTTGGTTGGGGGTGTTTTCGTTCGCGGGATGTAGGAGATTGATTTCATTGCGTCGCAATAATGAGATGATTCTTGTAATGGATCGTCATGGGCTTGCGACGCGGAGGGAATCTGGAGTACATAGTCTAGTAGGCGCGGTGGGAGTGGTGATTTGGAGTAGGTATATACCACAACGCAACTACTACGTTCAAGACTTTTGGAGATGAGCAACGCAATCCTTCCCCGCTACCGCTTTGCTTGTTGCCTTGAAGTTTAAACCCGAAGCAATCTAGAACTTTAAGGAAGGGAAAGGACTCCGTAGTATAGTTAGTACAGGCCTTGGCCCTTCGCTTGTCTCGCCCTATCCCTTCACCTCTTCCTTCTCTTCCCGAAACGAGCAAGGCACTGAGTAGTCCGATAGTCCGAGGTAGTCAGATAGATCCATGCTGATGTTCGAGTCAGACAACAAAATGGATGGAATGTTACGGAGGAGGAGTTCCCCTCGAGTCGCTTCCGATTCCTTACGCTCCGATTTGCTCGCGGTCGGGTTGAGGACTGGCCCAACCGGGATGGATTCCAATCCTGCGAAAACGGCAGCGGGATTGGAACTGGAACCCTGAACCCTCAATCGGCTCACGGCATCGAACTACGGTACTATCGAGATTCCTAGTTACGAGTAACTACTAGATACTAGATTCGTTTAGACAGGAGAATACATGCTCTCGATCTGCCTTGAACATTGCGGTGCATTCAGCTCCACCCCCTCCTAGCCACGCGGAAGTGTTCTTGCTTCCATTTTCTGCATGCGGAGTGCAGCACATACAGTACGGAGACTCCGTCCTTACAGCTGTTACTGTAGCGGTTACTGCTGCTTCCGCGGTAGCTAAATTCGCATTCCCCTCATGCAACCATGACAGTTTCCGCGGCCTAGGCGACTGACTGACTTACTCTTAACATATAGTTACTGTACCCAGGGTACTGTACTCCATACACAGCTGTTGTTTTGCTGTTGTTTCTCCTTACCTGACACCCCACGTAACTTTATTATTCAGTTTCTGTCCTAGCAACGAGAATGTCTCATTCATTATCCGGGGAGGAGTGAGTGTCTTACTCTCGAAATTTCGACGAAATTAAGCCGACACCATAGGCTGAACTAGGCCGACTCAAGTTCTCGAACCGGGCAGCTTCCCGGTTGACTTTGGTTGACTTTGACTGGGGGTCGGTCATCACGTCACACTGCATCATAAGTCATGGTTGACAAGTTAGTTACTTTGATGTACAGTACCTACAGTATTCAGTACTTCAGTACATCATGGATGTACTCATGTAGACGGTCAATGTGTGTGTGTGTGTGTGTGTGTGTGTGTGTGTTTTGCGCCATGGATCATTCTAGCCATTGACCATTCATTCTTTTCTTTTTTTTTTGTTCCTCGACTTATCACTCGCGACCGACAGCCCCGACCGGTCGACTACTACTGACTGCCCTGGGCCCCAATTGTTGCCTGGTCTGCGCCCCGGTCGTGATAGATCGACTCTAAAAGGAAGCGATCTATCCATCTACCTACATACACTATCTATGCCAGGGGTGACTGCCTTTGACTTGACGGAAAGCGATAGGTGTTATCAGTAAACCCCTATCTCAGGGCCTGGCAGCCCTGGCTTAGGATAAGTCGTATCATTTTGTACCGTAGTAATATAGCAAGGGTCGATTGTAGTCCGGGCCTCCGCATCCCAGGGTGCATTTTCCCTCCCCGCCGATAATCTCTACTGGAGAACCACCGCATCGCGCTTATCGGGGTTATCTTCAGCCTCGCCGCTGCATTTCTTTTGGGGAGATCTTATCCTACTCAATTGCTGGCTGGATCACACCGATGATGAGGTCGCATTGCGATCATAGCCCGTGACGATCAGCGAGAAGTTCGATTCGCCATCCATGGTACGACAGTTCAAAACAAATTACCGCGGAAACGTATTTACTTTACCAGAACCAGAAGCACCGCACGCACGAGAAGAGGAAGGAAAGCACACGACGACGCCGGGTGGGATCAGCGAAAGCTGTGGTGCAGTGGCGGGTAAATGAAAGGCTAGGGCAACGGGCACCACTACGCAGTCCGGGCGGCGGAAGAACAAAACTACGTACTCACAACACAGAAAGAAAAAAGTGGACCCTTTCAATTCTCATCTGCAATTCAATTGAGTCAATTCCATTTCCAGGTCCAGGTTTTCCCCACCGCATCACTAAGCATCGCCTGCCTCGACCTACCACAAATCAAACAACCAAGAAAAAAAGAACTGGGCCTGAACTCCACGTGGCAATCGAATCGTGTGATTGGATCAACAGTGGATCAAGACCTGACACCGCGCGACGAAAGGAGGAAACGACCACGGCAGCCTGCCCTGAGCGGAGCAGATAAACAAACCAGAAACAATGCCCAGAATTCGCTCAATTCAACCACCGGCGGTTTGGTTTGCTCGGAAGGACGGAGTACGGAGACTCAGTAGTCTAACTGTCTCAATCTCGATGCTTGGCCACCAGTGCAGCAATTCCAGCCGATGATTCTCCGCTTTCGTGCATATGGGTTGCTCTCGGTTACCAGGTCTCCGGGTTTAGCTTGAGACTCAGTTAGTTGCTCTGCGCAGCTGAAGAGAAGCTGGACGGCAGTGCCTACGGGAATTAGATTAATGCTGACTCTGCCCGGTTGAAGTACCTAGTACTCAGCTACTGAGTACCGAGTAGGCAATTTCCACGGTTTAGGCTAGCCCTACCGAGCCTTGTGAATTCCTTCGCAGTCACGCCGGTTCCCTGCTGCCGAAGACCTAGCTGCCTGGGTCTAACTGACTGATACTGACACTGACACTGACACTGACAGGAAGAAAGTGGATGAGGTCGCGTGCTGGTTCCTGAATATCTTCTGCCTGCCCTGTCCTTTCCACTTCGGCCAGCCTGGCCTGTGCTGTGGTCTATGCTTTTTAAACCCATGCCATACCGGTCAGTGTAGAAGATAGATGAAAGATTTTACTGTCCGCAGGCTACTAGCCAACATCAAGTCAAGCCTATACCACACGATCCTATAGATCCAGTCCGGAGCCCCTCCATCTCACAAGTGAGCGGTAGCAGCCCACAGAAACAGCCCCGGCCTCCGTCCGGCACCTTCGAAAGCGATTAGCCCCGCGGCTGGAATTGAAGTTACTGTTAGGTAACTTTCCTCCATTGATCTCCAAACAGAAGACCTGGATTTGTCACCTCCACCAATGAAACAATTGACCAGCAAATCACCCTGCAGACAATGCCAGGATCAGAAGAAGTCGAGAGTGTCCAGAACGGAGCAGCCCACCCCGTTTATACAGCTCCAGCTCCAGCTGGATCCAGTCCTGTTCGCAGCCCCAGTTCCCGCTACGGTCTGTCCTGTCCTGTCTTCCTTCTCGAGCTCTAACAAGCAGTAGACCCCACTACCATCACATCCTACAAAGCATTATACATAAGTATATGTACAACAATAACAACAACATCAAGAACCCAAAATCATTCCCCAAGAACAACGGACACTAACTGCACCCAAAACCACCCCTCCTATGCCCGTAGTCTTAAGTCTATAGTTACGAAGTCCCAACCTCACGTAAGCCCTAACTAGGTAGTCAACCAACCTCCAGTCCCAAATCCCAGATACCAAGTATATGCATTTAAACGAGTCCTCCATAAAAACACGAGCCAAAACAACAACAACAACAAAAAAAAAAAAAAACAGAAACAAAAAAAAGCACTAGTCCTAGTCACCAAGACAAAAAAGCAATTCAAATCCCGACGATCGAGTTCACAGTACTCGAGTACATACGAGAGTAGTAAGCTTCAGTTCATTAGTGAGTGAGCTCTTCTCCACCAAATGCCCACTTTTACCCACCCTATAATTTGAGCTTTGGAACAACACCCACCCACCCACTTGACCCTCTTTCGGTGGTCCACTGTCCACTCTGCCGGGGGGGCATTCTACGCATCGATAGACCGTAATAAAGGCATGGAGATGGAGGGGGTAGATGGAGGGTAAGGTAGGTAGGCTAGACTAGAGACTATGTGGTTGTAGGGGCCGCGCGCCGGGGGTTTTGCTCTTGTGTTTGCTCATAGTTACTTACGATACACTCCAGTAGCCTAGAAAGAATCTTGATTCGGAAAAGGGAGGGGCATCGGTGACGACCAGGTCTATGAGTACTAAGGCGGGGGTGCCTTGGTTATGAGAGTGTACAGCACGTATCATGCATCGGGTTGCGTTGGCTGGGTGAGTTGTCTTGGTTGTTTGTTGAGATAGGCTGTTAGTTGTGGGCTAATCGAGTGCTGACTAGCAC
The DNA here is from genome assembly GCF_003184745.1 of Aspergillus uvarum CBS 121591. Classification (NCBI taxonomy): domain Eukaryota; kingdom Fungi; phylum Ascomycota; class Eurotiomycetes; order Eurotiales; family Aspergillaceae; genus Aspergillus; species Aspergillus uvarum. The sequence continues at coordinate 140,567 of NW_020291310.1, read as the reverse complement.
CGATTTACTGACTGTACTGGAGGTAGCAAGATATACTTTGGAAACCATGGTAGGGGCATGCACTACAAATGCAACAGTGCCAAAGCACTGATCACTGCGCAGTCTCACGTCGACTGACCAATCCTACTGTTAGGATAATATAAACTTGTAATCAAAATATATACCCCCTGTTCTGAAGAGAAATCCACATTAAAAGTCATCAACATCGAAAAGGAAACCAGAATCGAAGAAAACATCCGAGCATGAAAGCAGGAATTCCCGCATATCATAGTAAGAATTGCACGAATCCAGTGCCCAATCACAAGAAAAGAAAGTCATCATTGTCATCATCCTTTCCAGTCGTGGAGTAAGAGCAGGAAAAAGAGCAAGAGATCCCCAGACCCGCACACCGTCGCCGAACCTATCCAACCCGTCCCGAATACATACAAAAACTATGAGCACGCATCTATCCCATACATTCACCGTCTGGTGATGTAGTCCTTGTTCTCGATCGTCACGCTCTTGGTCATGTGGTTGACCTTGTAGATGCCGACGAGTCGCGAGGCGAGTTCAAACTAGAACACCAGTCATTAGTACGGCCCGCACAGCTAGCAGCAGATAAACTTACCATGTTGTTTCTCAGCGAGATGACGATGAATTGGGCGTTCTTGGTTCTCTCCTTGATGTAAGAGGCCACGATAGAAACCTGATGTCCTGTTAGCTCGCTATTTACTGGAAGGAATTCGAACAGAAGGTACTCACGTTTCGGAAATCCAGAGCCGCGTCAATCTCGTCCATGACATAGAGAGGCGTGGGCTTGTAGTGATGCAGAGCAAACACCAGCGCCAGACTGGACAGTGTCTTCTCTCCACCAGACAGGTTGGCAATGTTCTTCCAACTCTTCTTCGGTGGCATCACGGAGAAGAGAATACCCTCGGAGAAGGGATCAAGCGAGTCGACCAATTCCAACTCGGCGTTACCTCCCATGGTGATCATCTGGTACATCTCCTTCAAGCGAAGGGAGATTATACCGAAGCCTTCCATGAATCCGTTCAAACGGGCCGACCGGAGACCGTCAAGACGAGCCTTAGCACTATCTCGCGATGCAACAGCAGTGGCTAAATCGGCCGAGCGAGCCTCGTGTTCAGCCGCTCTGCGGCGGTACTCTTCAATGACAGTCAGGTCAACGGACGCGTTCTGAGTCTTCTCCTCGAGCACAGCAATGGTGGCCTTCAACGACTCCTTGTTCATCTCGGACAGCTCATCCTTGGTGAACACCTGAAGTTCGGTGGCCTGTTGCTCCTCGCCCAGATCGCTGATGTTCTGCAGCGTCAGCTTGGACAATTTGTCCTGCCAGTAACGCCCGCGTTTTTCATTCTCCGCGAGAGCCTTCTGGTTCTCTTCAAGCTTGTTGCGCATCTCAATCTCCGTGGCTCGGGACTCATTCAGTTCAGCGACCTTCTCATCAAGCTCAGTCTTCATGGCCTGGAGGCCTTCCTGCTTGTTTTCCAGTGCCTGTCACAAGTTAGTCAACTGTTTTGAAGCTGATACTGCACCATAACTTACATCTTGGCCCTCTTCGACCTTTTGCCTCCATCCAGATGCATCACTAGCTTGGTTGGCCACATCCTCGTTCAGCTTCTCAAGCTCCTCGGCAACATGCTCCAGCTCCCGCTCCGCCTCGGCGTGGGCTTTCGAATGCTTCGTGATGAGCTTCTCATTCTTCGACTTGCCGACTTCAGCGTTCGAGATCTCCTCAGATAATAGGTTGATCTGCTCCTTGAGGCCATCGACCTTGGCCTTCTGTCCACGGAGCCGTACACCACCAACCTCCATGATCTTGTTCTGAAGAGTTTGAATTTCTTCCTCGATACCACCTTTCTGTTCGCGGAGATCTTCGATCTCGTCCTCTAAAGCGGCAATCTGCTTCTCAAGGCTTGCAGCTCGGCTGGCATCCGTCTTGGACGGCTTATGCTCAGCGCTCAGCTCCTGGACGCGACGCTGAGCATCCGCAAGACTGCGATGGGCACTTTCGATTTCGATCAGGATCTTCTGGATCTTGGTCTCCACCCGCGGGATCTCATCCATTCTCTCCCGGATCGCAGCTTCCATCTGTCGTTGCTTCTCCTGGAAGTGTTGGAACTTCCTCTCCGTCTCTTCCAGATCACCCTCAAGCTTGGCCACCTGGTCACGGCTCGTGTCAGCGACTTGTTTGGACGACATGGCGCCCCGGGCGACTCGGGTACCACCACCACTCATCGTTCCGGATGTGTCGATGAGCTGGCCATTCAGGGTTACAACTCGCCACCGCTTCGCACCATATGCAATGCGGTTGGCCTGTTCCAGGTCCTCGGCCACCAGCGTATTCTGCATCACACTGTAGAAAGCTGGAGCGAATCTGGGGTCTTTGGGCTTCACCAGGTCAAAGAGTCGGTGAACCTTTTCTGGAGTAGAGACCTTGGACATATCCCGCCGCGGGAGGCGATCGAGTAGGATGAAGTTGGCTCGACCAAGATTGTTCTTCCGCAGATAGTCGATGCATTGCTGGCCAACTTCAACCGTGTCAACCACCATGTTGTCCAGCGCAGGACACGCGGTCGAGATAGCAACGTCAAACTTTTCATCAATCATACCGAGGTTTCCAAGCCGACCGTGGAAGCCCTCGATGCGGCCGGACTCTTTGAGGCGCATCAAGCCAGACAGAACGCTACCGCGATTCTGAGTGCTTGCAAGACTAGCTCTTGCCTCCTCGGCCCTCTGCCGAGCACTGGAGACATGGGCTCGTACCTCTGGCTCTCTCTGAGCATATTTCTTGAGGTCATGTTTCAGCTTCGCAACCTCTTCTTCAAGTTTAGCCTTCTGAGCTTTACGTTCCTCGAGATCGTTCTCCTTGGTCGCCAGCGTTTCCTCGATTGAGGAGATCTTCGACTGCGCCTCCTCGAGCAGAACAGTACCAGCATTGCTTCGCTCGCGAAGGATGTCAAGCTCACTCTGCGCTACAGCGACGGCCGAGAGCTTTTTGTTGATCTTCTCATCCCAAGGCTCCAACGACTTTTGCTTTGCGGTGATCTGATCTGAAAGTCCCTGGGTTTTGCCCTTGAGGCTCTCACGAATCTCGGCGAGTTCCTGCTCTTCAGCCTTCATCTCTTTCTCAAGCTCAGAGGTCTCATTGGTCTTCTTCTCGATATCATCGGAATGTTTCTGCACCAGACTCTCGCATTCGGAAGCAGCCAGGCGTGTGCTTTGCATGGTCTTTTCTAGCTTCTTCTGCTTGCCAACCAAGAACTTCTTTTTCTCCTCGAACTTGACGTTCTCCTTGTCAAACTTGGCCATTTCTTTGGCAATTGCTTGCACCTCTTTTTCCATGTTTTCGTATTCGCGCATTCCGCGTTTGTAGGCCTTCTCAAGCTCTCTGATCCCGGACTCGTTACCCTCGTGCTTTTCGAGCTCCATGTTCAGCAGCTCCTGCATTTGGAGAATGGCTTCTTCGGTGACTCGAATGTTGTCCGCGCACTCATCAATGTAGATCTGATAGAGAGCGGACTGCTTCTCGGAGAGTTCGTTCTCGTCCCGAATATAAGCCAGAGCTTTGTCCTTCTTATCCACGAGGGCAACCTTTTCTTTCTCAACGTGCTGGACACGGTTGTTCTTTTCGACACAGACATCGTTCAGTGTCTCAAGTTCCGTAGCCGCCTCGTCGATAGGTGTCTTGTATTTCGAGGTTCCAATGATGTCCTCAAGATACTCCAAGAGTCCATCCTCGTGTTCGTTGGCAGCCTTGGCCTTCATCTGAGCAATAGACTCGACTTCACCCTGTAGGATCAAAAACCGTTTGTGGTCTAGATCGATACCTCGGTCACGGAGCAGCGTCGTCACCGCGGTAAAGCTGGTTTCCTTGGCGTTCATATAGTACTTGCTGCTGTTGTTTCTGAAAGCCTTTCGGGAGATAATAAGTTGGGAATCTGGAACTACTTCATGGGTGCCGTTGGGCAGGTCAAGGACCTCCTGGAAATGAACCTCAACTTCACAGGAGGGCAGGTTTGGGTGATTGGCCGAGTTATGAATCAAAGCCGAGATCTTGCCCTGACGCATTTTACTCGCTCGGAATCCGAAAACAAACAACAATGCATCGATGACGTTCGACTTGCCGGATCCATTGGGCCCGACAACGGAGGAAAAGGATGCATGGAAGGGGCCCACGATCTGCTTTCCTGCGTAACTCTTGAAGTTCATCATGACCAGGGTAGTGATCATCAAGCGACTGGTTGGGCCTGACGGCTCCTGGGAGGCCGCCGGAGCGGTTGACCGGGATTTCAGCATGATGTCCATAGGCTTCTCGAGCAATGTTGTATTCGGGTTAATCACGGGTATCTGCGGCTTTTCGTCTTCAACGGACTTCGACGGCGACTTCGACGGGGACTTGTTCACAGCTGCATCTGTGATATCGGCGAGTGGAGGATCGCTTTCTGTATGAATTCGGGGCTGCGGCTGCGGGGATGTGGAGGGCTCTGGAATTGAAAATGAGTTATGTTCCAAATTGGGCGTGGAGATGCGACTCTTGCAAGGTGAAATCATACCCTTTGTTTTCACTGCAACGGGAGTTTCCTCAGACGGAGAGCCCGGTGCTTTCACGGTCGCAACACTCTCACCCTCTTCGTTAGGCTCCGTCAACTGCGATGTCTCCAACGGCTCTACTGCCCTTGATTTGCGTGTTCTGCGCCGAGGGGCAGCTGTTGACGGGTCCTCCGGTTCTCTGACGCTTGCAAGACTTTCACCTTCGTCAATCAACTGCGAAGACTCCGATGCGTCTACAGCCCTCGACCTGCGGACCCTGCGCGTTGTACGAGGAGCGCTCGATGCAGATGGTTCTTCTGTTTCTCTGATGCTAGCCAGACTTTCACCCTCATCAATCAACTGCGACGACTCCAACGGCTCCACTGTCCTCGACTTTCGGGTCCTGCGCGTCGTGTGAGGCGCGCTCGATGTAGTAGGCTCCTCTGGCTCTCTGACGCTTGCAAAACTTTCACCCTCATCCATCAACTGGGATGACTCCGATGGGTCGACCGTCCTCGACTTGCGTGATCTGCGTGTTGCGCGAGGAGCGCCCGTTGTAGATGAAATTTCGGGCTCCTGAACGCTGGCAAAACTTTCGCCTTCGTCAATCAGTTGCGACGACTCCGACGGATCCACCGTCCTCGACTTGCGGGGTTTGCGTGTCGTGCGGGCGGCACTCGATGTTGACGCAGGCGGTTCGGCACTGACTTGTCTGCGTGATGATCTCTTGACTGCGCTGGGTTTTTTGGGGACCGGGGTCCGTTCGCCCTCCTCTTCGTCGTCATCATCCCCGTGGCGGGACGGCGCCGTGGGGGTGACATTTCCAGGATCTTCCTCGTCTGATGGCGTTTCTTCTGGGACATAACTTCTGCGCGGGGCAGCGCGCCGGGATGGCCGGCCTCTGGCAATTGACGACATTATGCTGTACTGTTGTTAGTCGCCTGTGGGTGCTGCATCAAGGCGGAATCTCAAGCGTGTGCAGGTGCCAAAGTTGACATTTGAAAGCGCCGCAGATGGAAAGTGGGTTGTTTACATCGCCGCCCGAAGCGGAATAGTGTTGTTTTTCTGCCACAACATTTGCATCTTGTTTCAGTCACATGCCCCACCGCCTTTGTGTACCGATCGAGCCGTACGGTACTGTCAATATCGGCCTCAATATTACCGTCGGCGCTCGAGGAGTTTCCAAGAGGAGTGTGTCAACTCGCCAGCACTGCTCAAGATGGCGCCTTGGGAGGACTTCGATTCCATCTTTCAGTTCAATAAGGACTTCAGCTACGATGGCAAGCTCATTGAACAGATCATATCAAATCGCCGCGCCTTAGAGGACCGGCTGTTTGCAGACAGACTCTTGGGATTGCTCGGCGTCAAAGCAGGTAGCTCTCCGCTCTTCAAGGCTGGAAACTCGAACAAAGGATTGACCAGGCACAATTTTATAGTCACGCGGCTCTACCCTCCTCGATCAAACACTGACCTGCGCACATTGATCGGACATATCGTATCCTCTCCACTCGACATCCATCACAAGCAATCGTTGATATACTACATCCTCAAAGACTGCCGCGGCGCCAGCAACGATGCGGCTACGCAGTTCTCCCGCCGGTGTCACCTACCGGAGAAGTATAGGCTGTTCATAGACGGTCTCTGGAACCTTGACAGATTGGAGTTCAAGGTACGCTTCACCTTCGCCGACGTGATAGCCGACTGCAGATGACTGACTACCGCTTATGAGTAGCGAGCTGTCGAATTCCTGACTGAGCCTTCCATTATCCCCACCTTTCCCGACGAAATCCTCTACGTTTTAACCCTCCCCAACCTCCCCAGACACGACGACAGCCTTGTCATGGCCTACTACCTTACCGTGGCCCCGCCATTGGCTTCCGAGAAGGTTCAGCGAGCCTTCTTCCAGACCATGTGCCGCGCAAGCATCACCGAAGCATTCTACTTCACGCGCAAGCATGATGAAGAGCTCCGCCAGAGCTACCTGGAGAAGCTCATTGAATTTGTCCTGACAAGCGAGGCCGGCCCCGCGCGGAGTGCGAGGGCTATGGAACTGATCGGTCTCCCGTTTGATGAACAGGAGGAAGAATGGTTCGAGGAGTCATTACTCCGGGGCAATGCTCGGGGGCTTCATGGCCACAAAGATACGGTCATGATGCGACGCTTAGCGACAGGGAAGTTGAATGGCCTGTCTACCGACCTTGAGTCACTGGGCGGTGAGAAGGTGGATGGTTTGAACTGGGACGTTCTGCGCCAAAGCCTGGCCCGTTCGAAACTCGTGTCGTCGGCCAACAGCACTAACCAACAGTCCTGAGGCACAGCGTCGATGCTGGCCACAAATTGTCTCGAAGCCAACTTGATGGGATTTTACTCGGAGAATAGGAGTTCACATGGGGACTAATGTAATTTTATGATGCATTGGCATAACGATAAGAGGGCATGGTTGCTGTTGTTCCTCTATATGATCTACTTACTGTGCATAGACAACAGGCGTGGTAATGACTACTATGAACTTCGACACTCAATAAAGGGTGAAGTTCTTCATGTAAAAGTATGATTGTACTTTGCAATAGACAAGGAAGTAACGGCCCATCAGAGCACAAGCATGATAGGTGAGGGTGAGTGCAGGAAGTACTTTGAATGTATTGCCGGTACAGGCCAAATACGGCAAATGTTGCCAGAAGGCGGCGAACAGAGTCCGGGTCGGGGAAACGTACTGTCACCGGAACAACTCTTCATTTGCAACAAAGAATATCAATTGTTCGTTTGCAAGTCACTGGACGCTGAAAAACTGCGAGGATTCTTGTATCTTGGATCGCTTTCGGCTTACTTATGTTTCTTCTTCAATAGAAAAATACACATAGATTGGAATTGGTCTATCGAGAATCAAGGGACAAGCCCTGAGAGGCCGCTATCGCGAACGAAGACTCGACAGGACGTTCTCGTATGCTCCTACTGGTCGACTGAGGACGCCCGACGCGAACGCAACATGCCCGTTTGCCAGCACTTCTTGAAAGGCCGGTGTAAATATGGAGGTATGAGCTTGCTTGGTCTCTTGCATCTGGCTTGTCTTGCTTGAGCGCTGAATCATGTCTCGCGGACACATGACTAATTTGACCTACAGACAGATGCTACAATGAGCACCCCGGCAAGCAAACAGTAGGCGGAAACAAATTCGCAGCTCTGTCCGGCGGCGGCGGCGGCGGCGGCGGAGGTGGAGGTATGTGAATCGCCTCGCCCATGCGCAAGATGCACCTTTCCCTTAAAATGCTTGTGACCTTGTTCTTGGCTCTTTTGGTGATCCCCATGGTTCTTTTGTGTCTAATGTAAACATTTTTGTTCGTCTGATTGAGATTGTCGCGCCTGCATTGATTCCGTTACTTCTCACCTCGTCTATCGGAGCTCACATGATGCCGTCAACGGACTACCCATGATTACGCGATTGCTGATTGTTATATAGGTCGTGGTGGACAAAACCAGCAAAATGCACAGTGAGTAGATTATGCCATCTCCTCAAATTCTCAGAATAGGCACTAAACGCGGCCAGATATGGGATCACTGCAGCAGATATCAAAGCAGACTTGACTCCTGGCAAGGGGCTCCCTGAATGGATCTTCTCATGCTATGGGCCTGGACGAGATGCTCCCAGGCAATTATTTGGAGGCCCCCAGCGAGAACAGAGCTTCGAAGAACTACGACTCCGCCATTATGAACTAGTCGCTCAAGGTAGCCCCATTGAGGTAGCAGTTTCAGAAGCCCAGGGTCTCCACAACGAGGCACGGAACCAAATGGAAACCGCTCTCAGGGACCTGGATGGAGCTGTCAGATATCTTCTGGACGGTGCCAAGGAGCATCCGAATCGAATTGACATTGTGAACAACAAGACCGGTACCACTTTCGGCGCTCCGCCTAAGTTATTTGGTGAGATCAAGGCTCCCCCTGCCACAGGTCCAGCCTTCGGTGAGCCAGCATTGTTGGGTGATCAAGCCTACGCAAAACCGTCTATCGCTCCACCAATGGGGTTCGGCCAACCATCGAATCTTGCACATGCAACTGGCTTTGGACAACCAAGTGCCCTCAACCAGGGCTCGTCGTTTGGCAAGCCATCCGCACAAACGGCTTTTGGTCAACCATCATTCGGGCAACCTGCATCTGGGTTCGGCCAGCCTTCAGCTGCAGGAGCCACAGCCTCTCCGTTTAGTAAGGCATCTGGCGGCTTTGGCGCGTCTGCATCCACGCCTTCCCCGTTTGCGCAGTTCGCCAATGCAAAAACTGGTGGGTCCACATTTGGTCAACCATCAGCATCACCCTTTGGTAGTGTTCAGCCATCAAACCCATTTGGTCAAGCGATTCCATCCTCTGGAGCCACAAACCAACGACCAGCCGAGCCAGCATTTGGCCAGTCTGGTTTCGCGCAGCTGGGCCAGCAAGCATCCGCTGCAAGGCCGGCAGCAGCTCCTGGGTTTGGAGCAGCATCAACGCCCGCAGCACCTGGGTTTGGTACATCAGCAGCGCCTGGATTCGGGGCTCCTGCGGCTCCCGGGTTTGGGACGGCAACAACGCCAGCGGCTCCTGGGTTTGGGGCAGCATCGACACCAGCAACTTCTGGGTTTGGGGCAGCATCGACACCAGCAACTTCTGGGTTCGGAGTGGCATCAACGCCGGCAACTTCTGGGTTCGGGGCAGTATCAAAGCCCGCAGCTACCGGTTTCGGCATACCGACAACGTCAGCGGCTGCTCCGGCGGCCCCTGCTGCTCCTACTGCGCCATTGGGACCTGGGCCAGCCCCTGTCATCAGAACGAGAGACCCAAGCGAGCTCAGCCCCATCCCACCGCTCAACGGACAAACAATTCGTGATCCTATGACCAGAAGGCTCACCTCTTGGAAGGGTCAACCCGTGAGATATATCAACGACGTACCGTGCTATCTTCATCCGCAGGACCGTGAAACCTTTGTCCGCATCTTTTTCCCAGATGGGCCGCCTGATGAAGCTAGTCTACGGGATGCTCAGGCACGGCCCGAGGAATATACGGCCGAGGTCACACAACAGTACGAGTACTTCGTGACGAATGGGTGTTTCGAGAACGGGGTCATTCCGAGCGTACCGCCAAAGACCGAGTGGGTGAGCTTCGACTTTTAGTGGGACAGGGTAAACCGGACGGAAATTACTAGCCTCTGTATTGTAAATAGCTGCTTACTTATTATTCCCAAAGACGAATGGCGTCCCGGTTGGATCGGACAGGATATTGGCACTGGGTCGGAATTACAGCCTAATAGCATCTGGACAAAACTACATATCGTACAGAACTCGTGATTACGCGTGTTTTAGAAGTTTTTCATTTTTATGCCAGGTTTAAGCGGGTATCGACAATTGCGTGGCACAGGCCTGGGAGCGGAATCTCTCCCAAGCAGCCGGACGAGCACATCGTCGGCGCCGCTGCCGCCTCGGTCACCAGTCTCAACGAAGAGTTTAGACACGCATTTAAGCGGCAATGGTGACCTCAACCTCAACACCAGCCTCGATGTTGATGATGATCTGCTTGACGGTCTCGGTGGGGGCGAGGAGGCTTTGCGTTCGACGTTAGTTCCTCCGCTCACACGTGTGTTGTCATGCAATGGTCGGGAGGACTTACTCGATGAGACGCTTGTGGATGCGCATCTCGTACTTGTCCCAGGTCTTGGAACCCTCACCGTTGGGGGTCTTACGGGTGGAGATGTTGAGGGTCTTGGTAGGGAGACGGACGGGACCCTTGACCTGGAGGGACTTGGAGCGGGCACGGTCGATCAGCTCAGTGCAGACCTTCTCGAGGGAGGCGACCTTGCGAGAGGTAAGGGTGATGCGGATCTTGTGGACCTTCTGTAGACCAGCGAAAGCAAGATGATGTTAGTCGCATTGTTTCGTTTCTCTTGGTATGCTATCCCAATGCGTGTCTTGCGACGAGACAGCAGGGTGCGAGTAGTAGTATTGAGGAGGAACGTACGGGGCCCTCGCCGAAATCCTTCTCGGGCTTCTGGAAAGACATCTTGAATGTATTGAGCGGTGGGGTGAGACCGTGGGATTGAGATGGCTGTGGAGAGAGGGGGGGAGAGGTTAGATCAGCTGTCGTTCACAGAGAAGAAAGAAAGGGAGAAGGGAGAACATACCGTAAGGTGAGGCTGGCTACCAATCAAGACCTGAACTTCGGGGGTTCGGTAAGGTGATGATGGCTGTTGAAGAGGGTCTGTAGCTATTCGCGGACTAATCGATTGAAATCAATCCTCTATTTTTTTTTTCATCGTGCGCTTAGCGGCTCTTGTGCGGGTGCTGGCCTTGGCATCCTCGCCTATCAGCCGCTAACCCGTATTGAGCGCGACCGCGGCTGAGTCAGCAGATACTCCGCGGCGGCGTCTGGATCGGGTTAAGCCAAGAATAGATGGTCCGGCGGCGGGCGGTGATGGAGCCGATGATGATGTCTTGTTGCAACGACCAGTGATGATGTTGATGATTCCATGATATCTGTCCTTCATTATAGACTTCCGTGCCATTGTGGCGATCCTGAATTACCAGACCTCCATCGTTGCTTACGCTTAATTACAGTCTTACAGTCATGCCAGGCTTACCACCTCTTGCGCCGGTCCCACCTCCGGAGGTGCAGCGCAACATCCCACCCGCGGAATGGGAGCTCTATATAGATGCTTGGATCATGCTTCTGAGCTTGCGCGTAGAAGCTCCCGCCTCGCAATTCAGAGAGTACGCCGCGAGCGACGAGTCTACAGTGACATTTTTGACTTCTTTCTATCGGCAGTCGATCAACTCCAGCTTATTTCGGTCCCCGACGGCACCGAACACACGCTCAGTGCGGAAATTATGCTTTCTCCTCACGCGGAGGTTTCTCCTCGAGGTCTCGCCCACCCCGCCGGAGCTTCTGGACTGGAGGGTTCTCGCCGGCATGTGTTGCTGTTACCCCTCGAGCTCCGCATTGAAGAGGTTACTGGCTGATGCATGGGACAAGCATGAGGATGCGATCACGTCCAGCCTGGAGAAGGCCAAGGTCCAAGCCATCCGGGATCTCTCATCCTTGAACCTCAGCAAGCCTTCCGGGGTGCTAGTGGATCTCAGACTTCTGACGATCCTGTCATCGGCCCTGCCCGGCTGCGGCCAGGTGCTCATGGCCGGCTCCGACTTCCTCGATACTGTAGTCGACGCCTATCAAGCACATAAGCGCGAGGACGTCCGCAAAGTGCTCGTGGCGAATGTCTACGTCGGGCTGTGTTCCTTTCTCAAGAGCTCCAAGCCCAACCTGTCGTCGCTCCTGGACCAGCTGTACGGGATGAAAGCGAGCGCGGGGGTTGGCACCAGCACGAAGAAGGAGCCCACCCTCCTGTCCGAGGTCATCTGCAGCACCGACTTCTTAGGCCGCCTCGACCGCCACCTCAGCACAGATGTCCACCCTCAAAAGCGCGGCCAGGACCTCCTCGCCAGCCTGCGCGCATACCAAGCCGAAACGCAACACCTGCACCGCCGCTACCAGAAACCGCGCAAGCGTGCCGTTATCAACAAAGGCAAAGGCCGGGCCACCGAGGACGACCTGCTCCCCAAGGCGGCCGAAGACCTCCACATCCACAAGATGTCCCTCATCACACAAGTCCAAGACCTCTTCCCCGACCTAGGCACCGGCTACATCGCGCGCCTCCTCGACCATTACAACGACGACCCCGAGACCATCGTCGCCCACCTCCTCGACGACTCCCTGGCCCCCGAACTACAAACCCTCGACAAATCCGAATCCCTGCCCACCCCATCCCCTGCAACTACCTCCCACCACGACCCCTTCCCCCCACGCTCCCCAACCCTCACCAACACAACAACAACCGCACCCCCACCACAGCGCAAGAACATCTTCGATACGGAAATCGACCTCGCCGAACTCGCCCGCTCCGACACTGACCCAAATCACCCACAAACCCTCCGCTTCGGCCGCGCCAACCCCACCCTCACCGCCGACTCCCTCCTGTCAGATCGCACCAACCACGCCGCCCAAAAGGCGGCCATCATGTCCGCCCTCGCCACCTTCGACTCCGACGACGACGAGCGCGACGACACCTACGACGTAACCGACGTCGGCGGCACGGTGGACACGACCGTCGCCGCCGAGGACGAACCCAAGCAATCTGCACCCGGTGCTGCCGAGGAAACCGAACTCACCCTCTACCGCGCCTACAAATCCAACCCCGCTCTGTTCGCCCGCGACTCCGCGACGCGGCGCGCGCAACCCCGCGCCGCGCTGAAGCGCGAGACCGGGATGACCGACGAGGCGATCGAGGGGTGGGCGGTGATGGTGGCGCGAGATCCGAAGCGGCTGCGGCGGTTGGAGGATTTGGTGCTGGATGGGAATGACAGAGGGGGGGTGAATCAGCCGGTGTTGGTCCCCACGGCTTATCGGCGCGGCGTCGAGGATGGCGATGCGGAGGATGGGAGTGGGGGTGAGATGTCCTCGAGAGGAGGGAGGGGTGGTGGTGGCGGTGGTAGGGGCAGAGGGAGAGGTGGGAGAGGAAGAGGCGGGGGCCGTGGTGGTGCTGGTGGTGCTGGTGCTGTCACAGACAGTTCAGGACAGAATCCGGCGGCGGCGAGACAGCGCAAAGAGGAGAATAAGGCGAGTCGTGCGAATCATAATCGGCGGCAGCAGAGGGCGAAGAAGGTGGCGAGGGCGGGGGGGATGGTCGGTTAGTTGGTATGAGAGGATTAGATGGGTAGATGGAATTGGAGTTCTGCGAGGGGGTGGAAGGTTATAGATGATACCCTAGATTAAGAGGGAGATTCGTCTGAGCTTCCAGGCTTCTGCCGGCACCATGAGCCACACATACTGAACATATACTCCAATGGGAGATCTTATTAGATGCTCCCAGCACAAATGACAACAATCTATCGACGATCAAAAGAGCCATGCCCAAAAAACATCACGACATTAGAAAGATCCGATTCTTCATAAGTGAGCCATCGACAACACCGATCCGTAACGTAACTCTTGCGTCCAAGTGTACAATGTGTGTCTGTGTGTCCGGCCAAGGGGACTGAAGTATATACAAAAGCAGTTCTACGCTTACATACGATACCGCCGAAGGACAAACCCACACGGGGGATTTGTAACCACCGAATCCCAACATCCGTCTATTCCCAGTGATTTTGGGTGCTAGTGATGATCCGAGAAGACGCCCTGCTCAGCACACGACTTTCTACACTCCTCCAAAATGCGGACTTGCTTGGCCACGTCGCCGAGCTTGCCTATGACCTCCTTGTTGCCATCATAGAAGGTGAAGATGGTGTAGGGGATGCCCGTGTCGCGACAGAAATCCAGGACCAGCCGTTGCGTGCGGCGCAGGTTGTGGCGGGGGATGCGCGGGTACAGGTGATGGATGGCTTGGAATTGCAGGCCGCCGTGGAACCAGTCAAGCCAGGTCGGGCAGTCTACGTCCATGGTGGTGCGCAGCATTCGCTGGGGGAAGGATTCGGTGACCCCCATGTCGGACGTGGACATGGCGAAGTGCGAGAGGGTGATCTGCACGTGGAGGGGCGAGGTGACCATGTGCGAGATCATGAGGAAGGTCAACCGGCTCTTCCAGTCGGGGATGGTGCAGTACATCACGCCGTAGCCGAACCAATACCAGAAGAAAACCTGCCCGCCGATCTCGAACCAGCGATGCCACCAGGCAGGACCCTTCTTCGGCGCTTGGCCCATGAAGAGATATTCCCAGCTCAGCCGGTACAGGTTGAATCGCCCAAAGAGTAGAATCGGGTAGTAGAGATAGTTCTGGAAGCGCAGCATGAACTTCGCTACGGCGTCAAAGGTCATCACGCGGTCATAATATGTACTTCGGAGACTGGTGAGGAACCGATGGGAAATGGCAAAGAACGGCATATGCTCAATGTCGGGATCATGCTCGGGGGCGTTGGTCACGATATGATGAACGTTGTGGCTCCGTTTCCACCACCCGAGACTCAATCCTCCCAGGTAGTCGGCGATAATAATACCAATCACTGAATCGAAGTGAAAGTTGTGCGTTATACCCATGTGGCCAGCATCATGGGCGGTAAAGACAAGCTGGTGCCAGAAGCATCCCAAGAAAAACCCAGACGTTCCATACCACCCGAGCTGAAGGAGGTAGTATGACAGGCCTGCGAACAGTGTATACCGACAACATTCGATGAAGTATGAGAAGTAGCGGCAATCGTACAGACCCTCTGCCCGAATCTGCTGGTCTAAGAGACGGTACCGTTGCCGAATTTTGTCTTGGTTTGCCGCGTCGAGGGAAGGGTATTTGGCAGTGTCAAAGACAATCTCTTCCCGCGTGCGCGCATCGAGAAAGAACGGTTTGGGTTTGGACTCGTCCTCCAGCGGTGTGGCTGGACCCGTGGGTTCGGCGGAGGAGGCTTTCCGCTGGCGAAGAGACGTAGTCGAATCTACTGCGTCGAAGATCGGGGACGGAGGCTGTGACGTTTCCTGTCCGGAACTCTCCTGGCCTGAACTCTCATCGTCGGATAGGCAATCTTCGGTGTAGGGACGGAACTTCCCGCCCTGGAACGGAGGCAGGAAGTTTAACCATGGACCCTGGATGCGGCCAATCTGGAACGATAGCATGCGTTGACGCGCTTCCTTGGAGTGCAATCTATATTCATGCAGACGGATCAGCTATAGTTCCAAGGCAAAGTATGGCCCAAGCGCGAGGCCACGTACGCATTGATCTCATCTGTTGCATCCTTTCCGACCATGTGTCTAATGGATTTATCACCGCCGGGGTGATATGGAATCCAAGCGTCGACTTTCAGGACACGATCGTCGAAGATGATGATCTGTTTTCCATCTGCGATAAGGCCCTCGATGTAGCGGCGCGAGAGGAGGGTTTCTTTCCGGGTCGCGGGACTCTTCCCCATTGCGGCCATTGCTGCCATTGCTGCCTGCGCGGTGAACACAATTGCGGGTCGTGGATCGTGGATCGTGGATATTCAGGAACGGCCAGTATGAAAGGGCATTGTAGTGCTGATACTGCGAATTGAGAAGAGGAATTTGGTGAGTGTGAGATGGAAGAGACAATAAGGAAGGGGGTTAGGAGGAGAGGAAGAAGTAGAAGAGTGAGGGAGAGAGGGAGAAGGAGGAATGCAAGGACGCGGGTTGGATGTTGAAACCTGAAAGAGGTCCAGCGGAAAGAATGGCGAGACTAACTAATAACTAAGCACTAAGCACTAAGCAATTAAACAGTACGTAGCACTCCATAGTGGAACAGTCAACAAGTCAACAACAGCTAAGAATAAAACAGTCTCAGGGCGGGGAGAGCCGCCGATCGTCACCGGATCCAGACATCCCGCCCAAAGCCACTTGGAGTCTCTCTCTCCATCTTCAATTATTATTCATGTCGCTTTGCCTTTTCCTCCTTTTGTTTTCCGACCCCTCCTTCTCCCCCACACCAACAATCTTGATGACTTGACTTGACTTGACTTGACTTAACTTGACTTGTAACTACTCGTCAAAGCTTTGTTCTCTTTTGATTCTCGTTGCTGATTATTATTGTCATTTGCTGGCTCTCCTGGCTTGCTTTTCTTTCCCCTTTCAATACCCCATCTACTCCGTAACTACTCCGTGCTTCCTTTTTCCCCTTTACTTCTTGTTTCTTGTCTTGTTCCTTTCCCTTCCCCCCTCCATCGGTCTTCTTCCCGACGTGTGAACACATTCCGACCATCATTATTATTCTTTGTGGTTGTCCCCCTCCGTCGTATGATCCAACATGCCCACCAATCCACAAGAGGTATAGTTATTTTTATTTTTCTCCGGCAATCCACGGCTTCCCGATATCAGCTTATTTTCGGACTTCATTTGGTTTGTTGTTAACTTGTTGGCGTAGGAGGCCCTCACTCCACTGATCCAACGGTGGCTGGAGTGGGACCAGGTATGTTTATCGATAGGCTCTGCTGCGGATCTTGAAACGTGAATGTTCACGCCCCATGACAGGATCCATCCACCCGTGCCGAAATTGAACAGCTTCGGGACTCCGGGGACTGGGCTGAATTGGCTCTGCGCTTGCAAAAACGTATGTCACGACGAAAAAAAAAAAAAATTCATGGGCCTTGGTGGCACATGCGGCATGCCTCCCTCATCATAGCTATGTCTAATCGTCTATCGCAGGCATTCAATTCGGGACTGCGGGTTTGCGGGGACGGATGGCAGCAGGTTTCTCTTGTATGAACTCCCTGACCGTCATTCAGGCCTCCCAAGGCTTAGCAAAGTACCTGAAAACCCGCCACGGCGACATCGCATCTTACGGTGTGGTCATCGGCCACGATGCGCGGTATCACTCTGATAAGTTCGCCGCATTGGCTGCCAATGCCTTCATCGCACAGCAGATCCCGGTCTGGTTCTATTCAGAGTCCTCGGTTACTCCAACCGTCCCTTTCGGTGTAAGCCATCTGCACGCTGCTGCAGGCATAATGGTTACCGCAAGCCATGTAAGCTTTTTGTTCGATATCTATTGGGCGGCTGGGATCCTGGTGGCTAATGTTCAAATTGTAGAATCCAGCGCAGGACAATGGTAGGCCTTCCTCATCGCTTTGTTTGTTCGAGACAATGGTTGCTGATTGATCGTGATGCAGGCTACAAAGTGTCTGAATGCACAATTCCAACCACTTTTGAGTATCACTGACGAATCCCAGCTATTTCAAGAATGGTGCCCAGATCAATAGTCCGATGGACGTGGAAATATCCCAATCTATCGAAGAGAACCAAGTCCCATGGCCTACTGCCTGGGATGAGCTGCAACCCAGCGAATATCTGCGCGACAAGATATACGAGAGTATCCTGCCCCATTACAACACGGCAGTCTGGCAGTATGCGGTAAGAGTGACTTTCTCTGCTGTCGTGCTCTTCACAGCTGACATTGTCTGCAGACTTATACCGTCCGGGAGTGGAAACAGCCGCAGCCGTTCGTCTACACGCCCTTGCATGGAGTAGGTGGCTTGGTGTTTCCTGCGTTGTGTCGCTCAGTAGGCATAAGTGACTTCAACGTGGTGCCAGAGCAAGCGGATCCAAACCCAGACTTTCCCACGGTCGCCTTCCCCAACCCGGAGGAACCTGGCGCTCTCGACCTGGCTTTGCAACTTGCGGATAAAGAGGGGAGGCCTCTGGTGATTGCTCATGATCCAGATGCGGATCGATTTGCTGCGGCCGAGAAAGTGGAGTAGGTATCACTGATGGCCGAGTTACGAATTCTGCGCTAATTGATGCCCCCTGTGTAGCGGATCATGGTTTGTCTACACTGGGAACCATCTGGGTGTTCTCCTGGCGTCACACTTGTTCGACTCCTTAGAAACCATCGACAGTGACACACGAGTTGCAGTCCTGAATTCCGCCGTTTCATCCAGTATGCTGGAGAAGATGGCCAAAGCGAAGGGTATGCACTATGAGGAATCTCTCACGGGCTTCAAGTGGATGGGAAACACAGCTCGCAGACTCGAGGAGTTGGGCTATTATGTTCCGTTTGCCTACGAGGAGGCTCTTGGGTACATGTTTCCCGAGGTGTCTTACGACAAAGACGGCATCTCCGCCGCGATGGTGTTCCTCCTGGCCGAGGCGAAATGGAAGGCCGAGGGCATGACACCTTATATGAAATTGCAACAGCTATTCAAAGAGCATGGACATCATGAAACATTGAACACTTACTTCCGGTCCCCCAGCCCCGGGGTTACAGCGAGCTTGTTCGATGCAATCAGAGCCGGTCCCTTCCGGACTGAAAAATCGCTTGGATCGTTCAGAATTCACCGGTGGCGAGACATGACACAAGGATATGACTCCGGCACGCAGGACCATAAGCCCAAGCTTCCGATTGACCAAAACAGTCAGATGTTGACTCTATGGCTTGATCGTGAAGTGCGATTCACGTTCCGGTCTTCTGGCACCGAGCCGAAAGTGAAGAGTGAGTTTCATGCCCACAACCGAGAACTCTAATTTGCTGACTGACAATTTCAGTCTACATTGAAAGCTCTGGCACTTCACGGGATGAGACGGTGAGAGCTGTCAGTGACACTTTCCTGGCTGTGCTGAAAGAATGGGTCCAACCCTTTGCCCCATCAATGACCTACAGCAAAGAGCTACCTACGTCCTCTGGGCATATCTTCAAGTCGGAGTAAACTTCACTTCGCGTCAAGTTACTGTTTGATGATCCCGTGAAACACATTGAGCATTACTGGCTGGCTGCAGGGAGGCTTTTACTCTACTCTTGATTCCCATTACTGCAAGATTGCATGAATTCAGCGCTGAGATACCACCACGACTTTCCGAGGTCACTTCATATCGAATTGTAGGTGATTTGGGGTCATTTTCCTCTTTTCTGGTGCCTAGACCCCGGGCAGGCCTTTGCAGGAAGAAGGCAAACTACATGACATGCTGTATGACATGGCCATAAACTCTGTGTAGCACAATCTGGCCAGACTCGGTGAGGTTGTTGTCTTCAGCCGCTACAGGAAATAGCTCTGTTCCTCTGCTTCTTGGAAATAGATATGTAGACGGCCACCCATCTATTGATTCCATCTTCAATGTACACAGTTCGAGCAATAGGGTTGCCCTTGACTGCCACTAAATCAAGCAAACATGCCTCGCGATCCAACTCAGCGCCTCCACGGCCGCCAAAATCACCTCGAACAACACTTCAACAACCATGCCAACAAAGTGTACTTCCAGATCAGAAATGAGAGTCATCCCGCAACCAACAGTGATGCTCCTCGTGTGCGCCACCGTCCAGAACCTTGCTTCGTCCCTGTCGCCTCTGGTGCGATAGTACAACCCCCTGCCTCTCGGTTGTAAGCTTTTTTTTTTCTTTAGTTCTTGCATTGTCCCCGACACCGGAGCCTAACCTCCCACCCACTTCCTCGATAGCCATGACGCCAACCACTACTATAACATCAACAACCACCATGATTCTCGCCGCCGTAGATACAGCAGCGACAGGATGAGCTACCGCAACCATCACCAACACCACTACCCCCTCGACGGACCCCGATCCAGCGAGCAGTATACCTTCTGCAGCACCGTCAGACTACACGCTGATCCTTGTTCTCGATCCCATCGACAGCACACCCATTCCCATACCCATACTTATACCAACACCCACACCCACACCCGCTCAGATCTATACTTAGAGTCTCTCGAGAGAGGCCGCCGCCGTGTTTGCGGAGACGGGGATAGGGTGTTTCATTTCGAAGTAGACGTGGATGTCTCCTCGCGGGGTGGCCCTAGATTCTGGTGCATATCATGAGTGAAGCGTGTGAGGGACTCATTGGTATTGTATGGGGTTGGGGGGGTAGATCGGCGGGCGAAGGGGGGATCACCATGCTGCAGTCAATTTGGGGGGTTTTTCTTGTATGTACGTGCGTGGATGCTGTGGTAGTTTGATAAGTCGGGGGGTTTTCCCTCTCGGCTGGTGGATCTATATTATTGATGCCCACCGTGGGTAGAAAATGGGGCAGAGTGCATGTCTTTTGTGTTGGTTGTTGTTTCCGATTTGGTATGATTTGTTCGGTTATGCTTCGTATGGGTCGGTTGGCCTGGGTTGGTTGAGATGAGAGTATATGGTTAGGTCTACAAGAACAGTGCGAGGTTCTCTGTTGGTATGATTTGTGTCTCTGTATAACCACTGATTGCCTAGTCACTTGGTCCGACTATTGGCGGAAATGCTACCTCAGTTGTGGAAGGCACGGAACGGGGCTTTAGGACGAAGCCTGGAGCCTGAGTACTGCTCCTTCCGAAACGGGCATGCTTGCCCTTATCGCCCTACCTGAGAATGTTCTTGCCAACTTCGCTTGCACCTATATATAACCTGGACGCCTCCTCTCGCTGGTTCTCCTGATTTAATTTTCTTAACTTCCCATGTTCTCTCACTTGGCACTCTCATTACTCGAGGATGGCCTTGCATGCAAGCCTACTCTCAGTTTTGTCTTCTACGCAAGGCCAGTTACTTTGTTGATGATCATTCCAACTACACATCTCTCCCTCTCTTGTATCTCTCCGCCGTCTTTGACAATCAACAGACTAACATAAGATCAACGACCCAGTAAGAAACCTATCTCCAAGAAGATACCATCGACCACCTTCAAGAGAGGCAATCAGCACGCTACATTCGACGTCCATCGCTTCCTCGCCTCTCAGAACGTTCCTTCTTCTCATCCCTTGCCCTCTCAGCGAGCGAATGCGAATGAAAGCTAATTAACTTCGAAGATGGAATACATGCCTAGAAGAAATAGCAAGAAAGAGCCTTCGGGCAACACCACATCTTCTACCATAGCCATTTCATCTCTGTGGCTGGGGCCGGGAGCATCTACGAGATTGTGACGATGAAAGAGCCTCCCCTGGAGATACAGAAGGCACCACCGATGCGTGAGGACCGGATGTTTGCAGTCCATATAACGAGGCGTTGGTCATGATGATAATTACAAGTCTGCTTATCACACAAGGTCCGATGTGGTGTAATGGCTAACATCGCTGTCTCTCACACAGCAGCTCGGGGTTCGATTCCCCGCATCGGAGTTCTCTTTTTACTTTTGTTCTATCGCACACAGTCTCCTCCTTCCTTTTCCTACCACCGTTTCTGTGTTTTTGCCTAGCAGTCCCGATTTTTCTTTCTGTTCGTCTACCCAATGCGTGAGTAGACTATAGGGAACTTGACGTCTAGTGACGAGAAAAAGACAAAAAAGGCCAGGCTATAGAGGTCTCTGACGGCGTGACCTGCCGAATCAATCAATGCTGGTTCGTTCCTCCACAACCTCCTTCCGCGGCACACTTGGCCCGCCAGGAGAAAGAACATAAGCAAAAAAGAGAACTCCGATGCGGGGAATCGAACCCCGAGCTGCTGTGTGAGAGACAGCGATGTTAGCCATTACACCACATCGGACTTTGTTGAGTTATGTTACGTTCTGATGCTACAGACCCGTTTAATTGAATGCTGAGTGCCTCTTACGGCGCCCTGTTGGTTCAATCTACCTACCAGTGTTCAATTCCTCTGTACACTGCGAGTCCTTCATGATCTGTGTGTGCTCGTAGTAACCTCTATTTCTGCTGATGGGCGTGGCTATATGACATCATCCAGGGGAGCAAAAGGTCAGATGGAAAGGCCCTCGATAGTGATATCATGTCCGGACTGTTTATAGCCCTACATTCTCTTTCCGATGCAAAAGGAGACGAGGAACGATGAAAGAATTATTTCGGCCCCAATAGGGGTGCGAATTCTCCAGTCGCTGTGTGGGGAACTACCCTGGGTCTATTAAATCTGTTGTCTTTCTTTGCATGCTATCTAGATCAAATACTGTAAGTATGACGGAACACAATATACTCTACTCGAATGACGGAACATGCTCCAGTACAATATTTGATATTCTCAACGGACACAAAGGTGCTTCGCTTTAAGCCGGTCTAGAATTCCAAAATACTCTTTGATTCATGAAAAAAAAGGTTGATTACACTCAAGAACATAGGAAATATAATGGTGTCAATGCTACACGGGATTTGCTAGCGGGGCTAGACTAGAGATGGAGGTACATGATGGGGGCGGGTCGGAGAGGTAAGAAGGGATGAGGAGCTTAGAAGTGGATGGCCTTGGAGTAGGTGGCCATGGCAGCCTCCTTGAAAGCCTCAGCCAGGGTAGGGTGAGCGTGGCAAGTGCGGGCAATATCCTCGCAAGAGGCACCGTACTCAACGGCGAGGGTGGCCTCGGCGATCATCTCACCGGCGTTAGGGCCGATGATGTGGACACCGAGGATGCGGTCGGTCTCGGCATCGGCGATGAACTTGACCTGACCCTCGGTGTCGAGGTTGGTCTTGGCGCGGGAGTTAGCGCTGAAGGGGAAGGTACCGACGCGGTACTTGACGCCGGCGGCCTTGACCTCCTGCTCGTTCTGGCCAACCCAGGCGACCTCGGGGTGGGTGTACATGACGCTGGGGATGACGCCGTAGTTGACGTGGCCGTGGCCGGTCTTGATGTACTCGATGGCGGCAACGGCCTCCTCCTCGGCCTTGTGGGCAAGCATGGGGCCGAAGGTGCAGTCACCGATGACACGGATGTGGGGGACCTTGGTGCGGTACTCCTGGTCGATGACCAGGCGGCCACGGTCGTCCTTCTCGATGCCGACCTTCTCCAGGCCCAGACCCTCGGTGTAGGGTCTGCGGCCAATGGCGACCAGGACGACATCGGCGTCCAGGGTCTCCTCCTTACCGCCCTTGGCGGCCTCAACACTCAGGGAGACGGTGGCACCGCTGTCGTCACCCTTGACGACCTTGGTGCCGGTCTTGAACTTGATGCCCTGCTTCTGCAGGATCTTCTGAGCCTGCTTGGCAATGTCGGCGTCCATACCGGGACCACCGATCTGGCCGAGGAACTCGACGACGGTGACCTCAGCACCGAGACGGGACCAGACGGAAGCCTACAACAACAAAGACCAACGAGTTAGCTGCGAACATTTTTGATAGTGAAAGAAAAAAAAATCCTACCATCTCGAGACCGATGATACCACCACCGATGACGACCATCTTCTTGGGGACCTCCTTGAGGGAGAGAGCACCAGTGGAGGTGATGATTCTCTTCTCATCGATGTTCAGGCCGGGGAAGGGAGTGGCCTCGGAGCCGGTGGCAACGATGATGTTCTTGCCGCGCAGAGTCTGCTCACCACCCTCGAGAAGGTTGACCTGGACGGTGTTCTCGTCGACGAGGGCACCGGTACCCTTGATGTAGTCGACACCGTTCTTCTTGAAGAGGAACTCGATACCCTTGGTCAAGCCCTCGACGGAGGTGTCCTTGGCCTTCATCATCTGCTCAAGGTTGAGCTTGACATCGCCGACCTCGATACCGCGCTTTTTCGTGTCGTGGAGGATCTGGTGGTACAGGTGGGAGTTGTTCAACAGAGATTTCGAGGGGATACAGCCGACGTTCAAGCAGGTACCACCGAGACGGCCACGCTTCTCGATACAGGCAGTCTGTTGAAGGCGGAAGAAAAAGAGGCGACCAAGGTTAGTTGTACAGCTTCACCGCATCGCTCAGCGGGGAGAAACCCGAATTTCGCACCTTGAGACCTTCCTGACCAGCTCTGATAGCAGCAACGTATCCAGCGACACCACCACCAATGATCACGACATCGTGCTCACCTGTCCCATGAAGCCAACGGTTAGCCGGGAACAGACCGGGAAAGGGTTTTGATCCGGAAGAGCAGGCATCGGCCGCAACAGGCCTCAACCTGTCCGGACAACGTCAGGACAGTTCGATCACCTACCCGACTCAGAGGCATAGCCACGTTTCGTGAACAGAGTGAGAGAAGGAGTGGCGATGAAGTTGGAAGGGACAGCCTTGGGGCCGGCAGAGCGGAGGGCAGCCCGCGGTGTCGCCCGCGGCAGGAGACTGCGGAACATGACGAGGGAATAGGAGAAGAAGCGAAGAGAGAAGGAATCCGAAGGAGGTCGAGATCAGAACAGACAACCAATCCTCCGAGTGAGCGAGGTCGGGAGAGGAGGGTAAAGGGGGGGAGTGGGGATAATTGCGGATGGAAGGAGGTTTGATTGAGGATAGGGAAAAAGGCGTCGGTGTTGGGACACAAGAAGCTTCTGAGGTTCGTTTGGCGGGCCGGTATTATCGATACTGTATTTCTCAGCGGCGTATGTAATCAGCCCGAGGCCCAGCCAGCATCGGGTCAATCCGGTTACTGACTAAACTCATATCCATGTTGCCGATGCAGAAAAGATTGGGTTGTAACTCCAGTAAAAGATGATATATCTAAGGTATTAAGTCATGAATCCGGACCGGATTATTCTGATGATTGACTATCGGCCTTTCTTAGGCCTCTTCAGTCGGGAATTGAGGTTGAGATTCTGACTCTGTGACGGAAGAAACAGCCCGGTAAGGATCGGTACTGGAAGATTACCGCACTGTCCCAACTGCAAAGGGCAAGGACAGGAACATCACGGTCGTCACCGCCCGGCCGTCTTCTAACAGTTGGCAGTAGAACTGTCGAAAGAGTACAGTACAACAATCATCACCGTCATCCACCACATACGACGCTCTTCAGCGGCTTGCATCGGGCATGAGCCCGGCAGGGACTGCAGAAAAGGCAAACCGCTCAAGATTACTCGATACTTGTTCAATCATTACCCGCGGGTAAGCTAGGATGAGCACGGATAACAGCGCGGCTGTCTTGGCCTCAGGTCCAAAGGGCATGGTGCCGCTAGTATCACAAAGATGCTGGGAGAGAACTGCGCTTTTCCATCAGGGAGCAGAGTCAGTAGCCCCGACTCTTCCAAAGAGGCAATACCAGCGGCAATTTGTAGACTTGTGTATTGTTGCAGTATGATTAGGCGACATACTGGTATGAGTAGTTGGGAAGAAGGGGCTCTGATGCGGCGTAGACCGCACAATATATCTTCTCGGTCGAGGAGTCAGTCTATCGGATACATTCATCCGGAATCGTTGCATCCCCAGATTACCACGGACATAGAGCGAACATCACTCTCTCAGTAGACTGGCAGTGTCCCAGTCATTCTCCTACGGATCTACTGGCCTGAACTCGTTCACTTAGGCCTGGTGGAAGGTGGAACAGTCATTCCAGCAACCGCATGATCCGGTTGGGACGATGATGTACGTTGAAAAATGGTTGTAGATCGTGCCTTGGCACTATGGCACTCTGCTGTTCCGCTATTTTGTACAGCAAGTCAGCTAGTTTAATTAGAATGGATGGGTTTTCGAAGAACACATCAGCGGGAAGCACATAGCTATTCTTTTCAAGCAGCACCCTGAGATAGGAACACCCCATCCTTGTGTAATGAACATCCACGAGTGGTATTCATGCTGGCTGCACTGCACAGCCAGTCCATGGTAGGTGTACTTGAACCTTGAAAGGCAAGCCAACTGCCCGAACAGGCGAGAGTCGGAGGAGATCCGCCCGATGTTCCCCAGCTAGCCATCCCCATTCCCCGCATAGGGATGGAAGAACGAGGGGTAAACTAGCAAACACATCTGGCACATCTCGTGCTGCCTGATTTGTCTATCTCCACGGTCTATCTCAATTATGCAAGTCTCTACGCTTGCTCTAGCAACGGCCACTGCATGGTCCATGAGTCACCTTTCTGGGACAGGCTCGACTGGTCCCGTCACGATTGAGGGATCGTCTTGTCATTGATATGGATGTGTAGATTCTGACTTCGGGATTAGTTTACCCGGAGTGATGATGTCTGTCTTTCTTCACAACAACTAAGCCCTGTCACTTAGGCTATGAGCTTTCCAAAGAAGAAACTTACACATTCATACTTCACCTCATGTTCAACGATCAGATGATCCTCACAGACAGCATGAACACACACATATCGAACCCCCCGTGAGCAAACCCTAGCACCCCCGAATCGAATCTCCTCCCCGAACCGAAACTCCAGAACCGAATGCCTCCCCCCCCCGAAATCCCGTCCGCAAACCCCAGCTTTTCCCGCAAGCCCCCATAAATGGATGATAACGGCCCAGCCCCCCAAACCCCCACCCCCATCGCGTCACATTCAACTTTCAGGGTGGATCCTGGTGCCAGGGGGGGGGGTGAAGAACAGAACAGGGAGTGGCCTGAAGTTGTAACCCCGTCAGTGACGGCATGACCCATTTACCCACTCCGGCGGAAAACCCAGGGTTCGCACGTCTTACTTAGCATCCCAATCCCACCGGAATGTAACCATATTTGACATGATCGTGGGGGTTTTGGCTAGGGTTCACCTGCCAACTCTAACGCTGCGATTGCTTCCACTTCTGCACGCTCCCAAGCGGGGACAGCCGATCATCATGTCTAGATTGATGCATGTCTTTTGGAGGATTGCTTGTAGCGAATCCACGATTATTTAAGTAGTTTGTGTGACCCCGTAGTTTTACCCCCCATGCTATATTGCTCTTGTTCTTTTGGTGGATGCGTTCCCCCCCCCCCACCGCGGTTGGTTGTCTTCCCTGTACGTTCTGCCTTCGACCACCGGTGCACAGTGGCTTTGATATTCGATACAAAAGAGGATAGCTTGGACTGCATGCAAGCGCGGTTAATGGCAATAAATCACGCTCACTGATCCGCCAATACCGAATATCTCAACAATGGACATCATACCATCATGGAATGTCGTCCACCGCTTCGAGAAGCGCAAGCTCCTCATCGCCATCAACAGCGTGGCCGCCCTCTCGATTCTCTTCTTCGGCTACGACCAGGGGGTGATGGCGGGCGTGAACAACTCCAAAGACTACATCGACCTGATGGGGTTCGGGTACACGAAGATGGAGAACGGGGAGTTGACCGCCGTGGTCACGGATAGTCTGCTGCAGGGGGGCATTGTTTCAGTCTACTATTTGGGGACGCTGTGTGGCGCGCTCCTTGGGGGCTGGGTCGGGGACAAGATCGGGCGCATCAGGACGATTGCCGTCGGGGCGGCCTGGGCGGTGGTTGGCGCCTGCTTGCAGTGTTCGGCGCAGAATCACGATTGGATGATTTGCGGTGAGTTGGGTTTCTCCGAATTGGATGCACGCGATGCAGAGAGGTGGGCTGTTGCTAATGGGAACCAATGCAGCGCGCTTGGTCAATGGGATTGGGACTGGGATCCTGAATGCAATCGTCCCGGTTTGGGCGACTGAGACAGCGGAGCATACGTCGCGTGGCCAATTCATTGCGATCGAGTTCACACTGAATATCTTCGGTGTGGTGGTGGCTTATTGGTTGGAGTTGTACGTATCCAATTTCCAATTCTTGATCCTGGTTCAACAACACATGCTAACAGAATGTAGCGGTCTGTCCTTCATCGACGGCGGCAAGTCCGCGTTCCGCTGGCGGTTTCCCATCGCGTTCCAGATCATCTTCCTCCTCATGTTGTTCGGGGTGGTCTGGTTCTTTCCCGAGTCGCCCCGTTGGCTCGTCAAAGTCGGTCGCGAGCAAGAAGCGCGCTACATCCTCGGCCGGCTTCGAGGCAACACGGGGGATGATGCTGTGCGCGCCGAGGCGGAGTTCCGGGACATCCAGAGTGTGGCCGAGCTGGAGCGGTCGATGAACCACAGCACTTCATACCTGGCGATGCTGTTTGGATACAAGACGGGAAAACTGCACCTGGGCCGACGGGTGCAACTGGTCATCTGGCTCCAGATCATGCAAGAATGGGTTGGTATAGCGGGCGTCACAGTTTGTGCGTTGACCCTTTATTCTCCCCTCTTCTGTCGTTTGCCCGGACTCTTATCGTGACTCCAAAACAGATGCCCCGACAATCTTCAGCATTGCAGGTTTTGACTCGATGAAAAGCCAATGGCTCAGTGGGTTGAACAATATCTTCTACATGGTAAGCCGCGTGCCCGGTCACGATTGTGTACGCACATTTCTAACGGGCAAAACCCAGTTCGCCACCCTCGTCTGCGTCTTCACGCTTGATCGCATCGGCCGCCGGTGGACGCTCTATTGGGGATCCACCGCGCAGGGGATCGCCATGTTTCTGGCGGGAGGCTTCTCGCGGCTGGCCATCAATGCTCGGGAGGCGGGCCACAGCGATAAGGCGGCCTCGTTTGGTGCGGCGGCCGCTGCGATGATCTTCATATTTACCTCTGTGTTTGGCGCAACATGGCTGACCGGTATGTCTTATGATGGGATGCGTTCAGGAGAGAGGCTAAAGTTGATATATGTAGTGCCATGGATCTACCCAGCCGAGATCTACCCGCTTGCGGTGCGGGCCCGCGGCAACGCCTGGGGAGTCGTTGGGTGGAGCATTGGCAATGGCTGGTTGGTTAGTATGCCCCTAGCGAGCCCGTGCTTTTCATTTTGCTATACCCGTTAGAGAGCGTGGTATTCGTGGACCACGGAGACTGAAGGAATGACCGGAGCTGATGGAGATGACTTGGAATGGACGAGGTTCAGAGGATTCCCAGTGCGGGAAACCAGACGAACCACGAGCGCGGCTACCATGACTGTACACACGCTAACGACTCTCTCTTAGACTTTGCTATGCCCCGTCATGTTTAGCGCCATCGGCGAGAAGACCTTGTATGTGTTTGCAGCGAGCAACGTCATTACGATCCCGATGGTCTGGGCGCTGTACCCGGAGAGTAACCAGCGGACCTTGGAGGATATGGATCTGTTGTTCGCGGCGGACTCTCCATGGGTGTGGGATGCCGAGAAGACGTTTGCAAGGTTGAAGGCGGAGAATCCGGGGTATGTTGAGACTACGGCCAGGAAGGGGAGTTTGGTGGTGGAGCATGTGAATGTATAGGTATACCTAAGTGAGTTAAGTATGTAGCTAGTTTAGCGCTATTTAGACAAGACCCTAGCTTGACCGCCGGATTAGCGTGAATCTCTTAATCTTTTGAACCTCTATCGTACTTCCAGACCAGCTAACCTGGTTAAATTGATAAACATAGACTACCTTACCTAGTAAGTCGATACTGTACTACAGTACCTGGCAGCATAGAGTGCATACCGGATAACCTTCCGAACCGAAGAGAAACAACCCGCAATGATTGGTCAATTCAACAGCAACCCCGACCTCATCTCCATACCATACCTCCCCCCCAATCCCCTCGACTACTTATACCGGCACCTCCTAGGTTGAATCCCACGAAAATCTCAATAAGTAAAAGGTCTTTCACAGTTGCAAGCCGCTAACTCAGCCACCCTCCACTTGACCAAGGTAGCCAACCACCGTAACCTCCAGAAACACGAACAAAGCTGACTAATCACAACCCTCCAAAGGACCGGCGCGTCCATCCATACCATCACAGAAGCTGCCTACTAAAGCACAAACAAAAAAATCAACAAGCTAGTCTGCCACCTCTCAGCATATCTGACCCGGCAGACCACAGAGACATTCTAAAATACAACACCAAACCCATTATTCTCAACCGCTCACCTCAATACATACATACTACCAGCACACAAGATACCAATGCCAACCCCCACAACCACAACCACAGCCACCCCAAATCCCAATTCCTCCCCAAGGTCCAAAACCCTCCACCGTCTCCACACCCACCCAACCCTCCCTCCGCACCGCCGCCGCATCTACCAGACCCTACTCACCGTCCCCGCCGGCCGGTGGACGACCTACGCCGCCCTGGCGCGGCACCTGGGCACGAGCCCGCGGGCCATCGGCGCGGCGATGCGGCTGAACCCCTTCGCGCCGGAGGTGCCCTGCCACCGCGTGCTGGGCGGTGCTGGGCGGCTAGTCGGGTACTCCGGGGGCCCTGGGGCGGCGCCGGGCAAGGCGAGGGAAGGCGTGGGGATGAAGCGGCGGTTGCTGGAGGCGGAGGGGGTGCGCTTTGATGGGGAGGGGGTGGCGCGCGGGGTTTGTTTTGTTGAGTTCGGGGAGGTAGCCTCTTCATCTTCTTTATCGAATTGAAATGAGAGGGACGGGGGAGGGGGAGGGTTTTATTTTCGGGATGTATGAGGTGGTGTGGGATGTAGGAAGTAGGTAGGGAAATTGTTTGTGTCTAGCTGGAGGTGAGGGTCAAGGTCATATCGTATAGGTATGTTCGTGTATAGTATCTCTAGTAATATAAGAAACCAGTTAAAGTGACAGTAAAAAGGAAAGACAAGATGCAACTGCAAATGCAAAAAGGCTGCTGCTGATACATGACACCGAGTCTGATGTACAATCCAACCCCACCCAAAACGCCGTCTTCCCTCCCCCAGTCCACCTCCCTCACTCTATTGTGGGGTTCATTCATGTAGACATGACACAAGATGAGATAACATGACATAGGAAAGGACATTAAGGACATAAAACATAAAACATAAACATAAACATAGACATCTGACAAAGGAAAGGGGTATCTCTATTCATAACACACAGGGACCAAAAACACAAGACAAGACAAGACAAGGCGAAGCAGGCCACACAGACATCCATCTAAGCTGTCTTGGCCCGCTTGGCTGCCCGCCGCTTGGGCACGTCCCAGTGGTGGAAGGAGCGCAGATGCTCGATCAGATGGTCTCGACGAGGGAACCCATTGCCATCCTTGCGGAGACATTCCTGCACGGGACAGTCCTGGAAGACAGGATTGTGGACGCTGGTCTGATGACGTTTCAGGTCGGCTGGCCGAGTAAACGCCTTGTTGCAGTCCTCGCAGGTGTAGGGCTTGACGGGTCTGCAGGGTCCAGAGGTTAGCTTTGTTGACTAACAACCGAAAAAGAAAACACCAAGAAGAAACAAAGAAGAAAACAGAGAAAAAAAAAATGGGGGAACTCACTGGGACGCGTTGAGGGTCTCGTAACTTTCAACGGGAGAGTAAACAACTTCCGGGTTCGGGCTGGATTGGGTGGGGATCCACTCGATATTGGGCACCGGGAACGAAGACGGTTGCATTGGAAGCTGGTGGAACGAGTAGGCTTCGGGCGAATAGACCATGGGCGAGGCCGTAAAGGTGTTGTTGTTGCTGGGGTAGTACATGTCGAAGGTCGAAGAGGCCACCGTCTGGGGCGAACTGAACGGAGTCGAGTCGTATGATGAGGGCTCGTAGGTGGGCTGGACGAAAGACATCTCCGTCCCTACCATCCCATACAACGACGGGTGGCCCATGTATCCCAGATTCGATTGCATTGACTCTTCACTGCTGGTGGAGTACGAGTGTTCCATTGGTGGACATTCAAGCATGGGAGGGCTCTATAAGGGTTCCAGTCAGCCTTGATATCTTGTGATAGATAACCCTCACACAGCCTGGGACTCACCATTGCAGACATGGCATACATTGTGGAGTCAAGAGAAGGAAAATAAGAAAGTATATACAACGGTGAAGACGCGATGAAAGAAAGATTGAGAGTGAGAGAGTTTAAGTAAATCAATAGTCTGCAAGGGTTCTTTTATCCAAGAGAGACTGTGATACTAGTGAATAACAAGCAAAAGCGTGAACCAGCCAGACTGGGCTTTCCGGGTTTTTATAACCATTGTCTTCTTCGATCAGGTCAGGTCGACTACGTCGCACTTGCATTAGACGCGGCCGGTGCTTCTCCACTGCGAAAACAGCCCAAACGGCCAGCGCCAGAGAAGCTAAGCAACACGAACGCACCCACGGCGACATCATCAGGTGAGCGCGCTACGGACTAGTATGATCTTCCACTAAAAATGCTAGGGTGGGTGGGAAAAAGAAGGGAAGAGTGGATTGGGAAGGAGAAATGAGGGGAGGGGAGGAGGGGGGGGGGGAGGATAGACTCAATGCAGCCTGGGAGCCCTGGGAAATGGGAACCGGGAATAATGCAGGAGGAATGGGAGGAGAAAACAACAACCACAGTAAACCACACAGCCCCCGCCAGCGGGGCACTGCCATTGGCGAGCGGGCAGATTGCAAACCTTTGGAAGTGAAGCGATCCCGGCTAGTGCTGACGCTAGAAGCACCGAAGAACCAAAGAACCTTCTTCCAAGCTTCTAGGGGCGATTAGGGTCGGTTGATTGGTGGTTGGCACGGAAAGTAACCAGCGACGGACTCCACTCCGGCCCGAGAAAAAAGAGGAGCCATTCCAACCAAAACCAGCCAAAGTCCAAGACACTCTGCGGTGAAGGCTGACACTCGAATCAACCTAATCATCCTGATATCGTCATAGGGAAGAGCGATCCCCCACATCAACTGAGAAGCATTCCCGAAAGGAAATTCAGGTGATAAATAATAATTCAAACGATTCGGTGGACCGTCGGCTGCTACCTTCTTAGTCGCAAGTTGGGCCTCGATGAAGGACTGGCCAAGGTTCTGGAAAAAAATGATGCGGGCTAGGATCGATTCCTGACTCGTTCCAACAAGACCGCCATTTCCCTTCGACCTTCTCTTCATCTCCTCGCTTTCCCCCTTCCCCAAGGCGGGAAACTTTGAAGCGGAGCCTGCCGACGGAGCTCACCAGGTGCATTGGCGAGACGAGCCTGAACGGAAAAGCCTCCCGATGATGTCGACCGGAGATACAGAAAGTATCAAAAGTACTGCGCTCTATGTCTGTACTGTAGCGCAGCTGTCACGAGCCGCCCTTGTGCAGGAGTCATCGAACCCCGGGGCCATCGGGCAAAAGAGATGCAGATACTAAGTAAAATGCAGCTTGGGGAAAGGCGGGAGGAACGTGATCGCAGCGAGCGAATGGGGAAAGATCGAATCGATCGGGATGGATCGTGGGTGGTTGGCGATAAGAGCTGAGAACAGACTGCAGTGCGAAGTTCAACCTGCAAAACCCTTCGAAATTATTGACGAGGGAATGGAATACCCTCGCAGTTCGGCACGGGCTTCCCGGGGCGTTACTTTTTCTGTGGTTTCCTTTTTTTTTTTTTTTTCTTCTTTTTTTCGTTTTCTTTTTCTTGTTGTCGCTAAAGAACGATCGATTTCGCTCTTGTTCAATCCCCGACAGCCTTGTTGGAAGTGCCAAGAAGCGAAGCACGGGTGGTGGAATTCGGTCTGGGGAAACGAAAGTAACAATGACGATGACGATGATGAAGAAGGCAAGATGAAGGCGAGCAGGAACCGAAAACTTTACTATGTACTTACAATCAATACCCGCACAGCCCCTCTTGCGGTCAGAATGAGGTTGAATCTGACACTGCCAGCCCTCAAGCTGTTCCTGCTCCTCCTGCGCGTGTAAAATCGCGCATGACATGAAGCTCTCTATCGTTCCTGCGGGAGGAGGAAGTGAGGCGACTTGCGCGATATTTCCCCAGACCAGCATGCTTCGTTCTTATTGATGCTTCGCGGGATTACTTGTTGTCTTGTTCATGACTTACTGGTCACCGGTCAACTTGACGCTTGGTACTATACAGTACAGCCTGGAGAAGGACCGAGTTATCCGAGCAGGGCTCTTCGCGAGGTGGTCTGCCGCGGTACGTTTGCTCGATTAACAACCAAGTTACTGTAGATATCACGAGCCTCTCAGTAATCCACATCTCACCGTTGATTGACCGGCAATAGAAGAACCGCCCGTCATCCGTGCCAGACAACCTGGACCAGCTAGCTACTTACTCTTCTCAGTATCTACAACGGACCTACCTAGCTAAGGCAGGGTCTTTTGGTCTCGACTGGTCTTTCCTTCGATGAGTTGATCCAAGCGGCGGCAATTCATCATCGCAGGACCCATTCTTCCTTATCCTCGAACATCCTTAATTTCCTCTCGGTCTCCACGGGTGTGATACCCAATCTACAAATCGATTCTAGCTCCAACGACCTTGAGCGATGGAGCTGGAGTACGTACGTCCGTACGGTGCACCCACTCTTGAGGAAGAGGGTCGCGGCTCAAGCACCACCTCACTCACGGCAGGCAACTGCATAGAAAACCCTCCAAGTCTTGTTCCCTGCAGGTCTTCTACGATCCAACTAATTTCCTTTGTCTTTCCCATCTTCTCCATTGAGTTCCCTACGGACCCTCCTGCTTCCCGCGCGCTCATTGCCGCCGCTAAAGGCATTAATTCGGCTCCCCCAAAACCAAAATAAAAAAAAACAAAAACAAACAAACCACTTTTTTCCCGCTTGTTCTCGGGTCCGTGCTGGGGGAAAATCTTCAATTCTTCCCACCTCGTCAACTATTTTTACACCGACTTTCTACCGTACCATCTGATATACGGTGAGAGCAGAGCGAATCAACCGAGCACGGAGCACACGATGTTCATCTTCATGGTTCTTGATGACGTCTAGTCTTTAAGGTCTCCAAAAAAAAACTCTGCACTTTCTTTCTTTGTTCTCTCGATTGTGTTTTGACCCCCTCCCACTGGATTCTGTCCGGCTTGCATGATTCCCCGAGTCTTAGTCTATCTATCCACCCCCCGGTCTTCCTGGGACCTACCTAGTCCGGAGTCTAGTTACGGTGCATTGGAGTACATCAGGTACAGTACATACATATGTACTGTACTCACAGTTGAAGAACTGCTTGCTGCATGCCATGTCGCAGATCTGCCGACTTGCCTTCCAAGAACGCAAAGAGAAGACCCGAATATACTTTCGGTAGATGCACTGCAGTTTCCCTCCGCCCCTCGTCCCTCCCTGAGTCCGTACTATGAAACCACCACCCAAGACTCCGTTTCAGTTCCATTCGAGTATTCTCTTCCCCCTTCCCCTTTCCCTTCCCCTTCCCCTCTCTCTTTCCCCTCCCTCCTTCCCCTCCCCACCTTTCCTTTCATCAGAACATCAGACCTTCCAAGTTGCAACCCACACAGAGCAGGATAAACCTGGCATTCACAGCCTCTGTCCCCGCTGTTCTAGAACCTCGAATGCAGATCTTACCCCGGAAGGTCCTACACATCTACTCAAGACCGAGACTATCCGGCCGAAGAACGAAGACAACAACCTCGATGGGGGTGGAGGGGAATGCTTAGTGTCCATTCCAAATGGTGTTCAGATCAAGACAAGAGGCCAAGAAGGTCATCTTCAGCGACAACAACAACAACAACAACAGTAACCCTTTAATGCACCAAGGTCGAACTAACCAACCAACCAAAAAGGTTTCTTCTCCTTCTTGCAGTGTGATTTTATTTGCCCGTCAGTCAGCCCCCCATGTTCAAGAATAAAACAGCACAGAAACTCCCAGTTTGTGTCCCCCTATTCGTAAGACTTCGTCCCTTTGCATGCTTTGGAAGAGAAAAACAACAACAAACAAACCCAGCAGAGACAGAAAGAAAAGCAAATCCACACAGATCCCAGATAAGATCAGAAACAAGACAGATCGGTCACTTCGAGAACATTGCACCGAGGTATAGTAACCTCCTGCAACCGGATGGGCTGCTGTCAGGAAGAGCAAGAAAATAAAAAGTCTTTTGTTTTTTTTGTTCCTTATGATTTCTCTCTGTTCTGGTTTCTTCATCTACAATGGTGAAATCATGGGGGAGCAAATCAAACAAACATTCAACACAAGTACACAAACAACATCTCGTCAGTTTGCCTCGAATTATTGTGGTTCGCATGTTGATGGTTGTGGAGGGTGGGTTGTTTTATAGTTCGTCCTCAAGGTACTTGTAGACGAACTTGAAGTCCGCTTTACGACGGTTCATCCTGTAGTCCCAACGTTAGTTTCCTCTCGTGTTGAACCGGCTTACTTTCACAAAAAAGGAGAAAAGCAACAGGGAAGAAGAAGAGGCGGGGAAGAAACATACCAGGTGCTCTCGTAGTCGAAGAAACGATACGTTCCCTGTTCGAACTCCTCGGTGATGGTTTTGGGTTCTTCGTGGCGCTGGAACCAGGTCTGGTATTGCTTGTGGAACCGCCAGCTCTGGTTCTTCAGCGCCTTGGCGGCCAGGTACTGCTGGTACGAGCCCTGGCGGTAGTAGAACAGATAGAACAGCGTATCCGTGTCGATGCGACCGGTTTCGTACAGACGCGGGTCGTCGAAGATCGGGAGAGGTTCCTGGGGGTAGTAGAGGGGGGTGTTGTACGGGTTCTGCGGCTTGTAGTGACGGGGTTTCTCCGCGTCGGCCGGCTCGGGGCAATTGGCCAGCGAGGCCGCCAGCAACCGCTGCACCGACGGGGACGGGTTGGTCGCACTGGCCGCGGCACGGCTCTTGGTCACTTCGAACGACTGGATCAGATCCTGCAGGCCCGGCGGGAGGTGATAGATGGATTCCTCGCTCTCGCGCGACGAGTCCTCCTTGCCGCTTGACTCGCCGTTGGTGGTGTTCGCCGTCGTCGTCGTGGGTCGGGATTTGTTGTTGTTGTTGGTGGTGGTGGTGATGTTGTTGCTAGTGCTGCTGCCGCTACCCGAGGCCTCAACCTTCTCCATGGCGGGGGTCTGCGGGACACCTCGCGTCGACGTGCTTGCGCTGGCCACGTGCGGACTCTCAGCAGGGGTTTTGGATCGGCTCCCACTACTCGACTCCTCGCCCGCTATCGTGACTCCTGACGATGACTTCACCGCGGGTTGTGCGGGAGCGATGCTGGGGGATGCGGTTGTGGAGGTGGAGGGTTTGGATGCAGGTACGGCGTGGGGGAAAGCGGGGCTGGCGCCTGGCGGTGGCGGCAGAGGGGCGATGCCCACGCCGTTCTTGTCGCTGGCAGCAGCTGCAGCCGCCGCCGAGGCGTACTTGAGTGTCTCTCCCGGCAGGCGCGTTGGAGGCGGGGCGGGTTTCATGCCGGAGGTGGCACTTGTCGACGTTACGGGATGGAGAGTGGCCAGCACGGGAAGAGGGGACTTCATCTGCGCGGAAGGTCGTCGGGGTCCCGAGGTATCGGGCTTCGCTTTCGGCTTGACAACCTCCGGTTCCTCTTCTTGAACTGACTGGGTATCTTGCGACGATACACGGTCGTTGTCGCCCGCGATGCCGAACTGCATCTCCGCCTCGTTGTCCATGTTCAGATCATCGTATAGGGTCTCGTCTTCGCCCGAGTAGTCCAAGTTGTGCCCGTCTTCCACATAGTACTTGATACTCTCCTTGAGATCCAGGACTTGTTGCGTCTCGACGTTGCCGTTCTGCAGCGACCGTAACAGCAGTTCCAACTTGTTGACGTGCCACTTATGACGCTCCGTGATCCGCGAGATATCCGATAACCGATTCGCCTTGGCAACGTCCTTCTTCCCCTTCTTCATCTGCATATGTAACGTCTCCTCTTCTGCCTCCATAGCCTCGATCCGTTGTTGTAGCTCGTCGACCATGCTCGATAAGAAGTCGCATGTCTCCACCTTCT
Source organism: Aspergillus uvarum CBS 121591 (assembly GCF_003184745.1). Taxonomy (NCBI): domain Eukaryota; kingdom Fungi; phylum Ascomycota; class Eurotiomycetes; order Eurotiales; family Aspergillaceae; genus Aspergillus; species Aspergillus uvarum. The sequence continues at coordinate 103,426 of NW_020291310.1, read as the reverse complement.
CCTTCTCCTTGGGATCCAATCTCGATGCTGCCGACAGGCCCTCCTTGGAGTATGCTTTCGTCTTCATCTCCTTCTCGACGGCCTTGAACTGCTCCATACACTAAAAGCCTCTGTAGTCAGCAAAACAAGCTCTCCGCCTCGCCAAGGCATTGAAGGGCGGAGAGGGATGCGCACGGTCTCGATGGCTCTGCGCTGCTCGAGCAGCGGACCCTTATCTTTCACCTCATTTCCAGAGGCCCACGACTTGATCTGATCTCGATACCGTTGGAGCTTCTTAATCTCGCGCTTCAGGTTTTCCTCGAGCTTATCCCGCTGAGTGGGATTCGTCGTCGAGCGGATCTTCTCGTAGATGCCTTCGAATGTTACGATGCCTTCGGCGACCTTCTTGAAGGTCTTGTCAATCTCCTGCTGCGTTTTTCGGGACGTCATCGCGGCGACCGTTTTCACATGAACAGGAGAGGGGGGAGGGACTCGACGAAAATTAACGTGGGTGATGTGAGACTCGGGATGGCCGAGGAACGGGATGGGATGGATGGGAGGGAAGATCGCAGGGCGGATTGAAGAGAATTTCGGATGGTCTAGCGCGTGGGGGCAAGTTACTGCCTGCGCAGCTCTTTGTTGACAAAAGAACGCGGGGGGTTGTGATTGTTTCTAGGGACACAGTGAAGGAGTGTCAATCTCCTGATACTTTGGTCCTGGTCTCTCAGAAGCTGGGATAATGCCCGAAGCAGTAGGCGGTCACGGAGGATGGGCATTACCGAGCCCGGGGGCGGCGAGCGAGCGGGCAACTCTTAAACTACTGTTCATCTCTCCTTCGTCATACATGACCATGGTGTGCGTTGGTGAAATCTACAACAATAACTGTCTTTATCTTCGGGTTTGCAGGATTTGAGGTAGGAGGCTGAATTTGAACACCCCTTTTGGTGTTAGTTCTCTGTACAGGAGTGCGCTGACATAATTTCCAGCATATTAGTTAGCAGATCATTGTTGTCCAGTGACAGTGAGTAGTAGTATGCGCCGCCGGTTGCAGCTACCCGCTTGCCGCAACAAGGCCGATATTGACAAGCCGTTCATAAACCCTCGCAGACTTCCTTACCGCTGAACTGCCACGACCATATTCTTGATTATCGTCTGGCGCATTGCAATATGAAGGGTGCGCAATCTATGAGAAATGCGTGCGAAACCAAACAACTCTGACTGATGCCTCGCGCAGCGGTACTTCAACGAGTCAAGTCCGCCTCGGTCACCGTCGACGGGCAACTTGTGTCGTCGATCGGCCAGGGGCTGCTAGTGCTTGCCGGTGTAGGCAAAGAGGACACGGAAAAAGATGCCGATACGATGGTTGGGCGAATACTGAAAGCTAAGCTCTGGTCCGATGAGAACGAGAAACCGGTGAGACGAGGCTCGCGATCGCTCGGTTACCTGCAGCACACATCTAACGCGGCGCATTGCAAATCTAGTGGAAGAAGAACGTCCAAGATATCGACGGAGAAGTGCTTTGCGGTACAGTCATATCCCCATGGATAGTCTCTTGGATGCGCTTCGCTGACACCTCTGGCCGTTCTCCACCTAGTCTCACAATTTACCCTCTATGGCGAGTTGAAGAAGGGAAGCAAGCCGGACTTCCACGCCGCAGCCGATGTGGAGACTGCGCGCAAACTCTACGACTACTTCTACCAAAAGCTGAGCAACAGCTACAAGCCTGAACGGGTGAAGAATGGCATCTTCCAGGCGATGATGGAGGTCGAGCTCAAGAACGACGGGCCGGTGGGTGTAGATTACCGCAGTGAAGATGCGGTGGTAAAGCTCTCGCTTCTCTTCCTGCTTCCTTCACTGATGTTGCTGGGCTGACGCTGATTGTTTTTGCGACTGATATAGGTTACGATCGAGATCAACACCCAACTACCCAAGAAAGAGAAGAAGAAGACAGAGGCCGAGCCACAAGAAACGCAGCCTCAGACTTTCGAGTTCAAGATACCCGCGGAGTTGTTGGATTGATTGATGGAAGGGCGTTACGATGAATCTACGAGGAGAATGATCCCTCGAGATTCAGGTTGGTTCAGGTGCATATAAAAAGTTCCTTATAGACATACCCATAATAGATTTTGGGGGGATTGGGGTGGATGGGAAGGGAGGGCGTTTAGAGTCCAGAAGCATAGAATTCCCCAGATTGCGTTACTCGGTACGAACAGCAGTAGGAGCGTAGATCCACTCCTATCAGACCGCGATCGATCGCGAACTAGTGTAAGTTTCCCCCCATCTATCCATCAATCAAGACGGAGAGAGGCGGCATGTAACGGGGTTGGGCGCAGCGGAGGAGGAGCAAAGAAAAGAAAAGAAAAGAAAATACGTACTGTACGAACTGTCCAGTCCGTCGTAGGCGGAGGCAGTTCAGTGGCAGAGGCAGAGATTCCCGGCCGGCGCCTAAAAACGATGGAAGCTTCTTGAAGCATCGCAAGCAGAGGGCCCGGCCCAGCCCACTTCTTACCTCTTTAGTCCTGGACTTTCTCCTCTTGCCTTTCCTTCCTTCTCCTCATTGACTCTGTCTGTCACTCAGCCATTTTATCCACTTACCCATTGTCTGACTTCTTGTCCTTATACTTTCTACTTCTTTCCTCCCTCTCCTGCGTGCTCATTCACGCCCACCTCTTCCGCTTTCCCGCCTACCATTCTCCTTCACTCCCCACACATATTCATCATCCAGCACCATGGCTGAGTCTCAGCGTGTGTTCCGACTTCCCTTCTTCCCCGCCGCGGGGACCCAGCTTTGAAGCTCCGATAACTGACCCATTGCGCTCCTACAGGCCGTCCCCGTGTCTTCTTCGACATTCAAATCGGTGAGCAGAAGGCCGGTCGCATTGCTCTCGAGCTGGTCAGTAGTCCTTTCGTTCTGTTTACGGACATTTCCTTTCCTATGCCGAGGTCGCCGGTTTTGGAGTAAGAGCCTTGCTAACTTACCCCGCCCGCGCAGTTCCACGATGGTATAGTCCCGATCTAAGCTCCACGACTTTTGTCTCGGACACACTCTGACCATACAATAGCTGTTCCCAAGACTGCAGAGAACTTCCGCGCACTCTCCACAGGCGAGAAGGGTGTGGGCAAGCAGGGCAAGCCATTGAGCTTCAAGGGTACGATTTGACCATTTCCGGCCCCGATTTTTTTTTCCCTCCTTCCCACTTCCCGTCCTCCCCGACATTGGTCCTCGCAAGCCGAAACTTACCACCCATGACTTGACCAGGTTCCATCTTCCACCGCGTGATCAAGCAGTTCATGATCCAGGGTGGTGACTTCACTGCATTCAACGGCACTGGCGGCGAATCCATCTACGGCGAGAAGTTCCCCGACGAGAACTTCGACCTCAAGCATGACCGGCCTTTCCTCCTCTCCATGGCCAACTCCGGCCCCGGCACCAACGGCAGTCAGTTCTTCATCACTACTGTCCCCACTCCTCACCTTGACGGCAAGCACGTCGTCTTCGGCGAGGTAATCAACGGAAAGAGCGTTGTTCGCAAGATTGAGAACATGTCTACCCAGGCAGACAAGCCCACCACGGACGTCACCATTGTGGACTGCGGTGAGCTTACCGGCCAAGACTACGAGGATGCCGACAAGCAGACCCCTGATGCTACTGGCGACCCCTACGAGGATTTCCCCGATGACCACCAGGGCGAGCAGCTGAGTGCTCCTGTGTGCTACAAGATCGCCGCTGAGTTGAAGAACTTCGGAAACGCCGCCTTCAAGAGCGGTAACATCGCCCTTGGTCTTGAAAAGTACCAGAAGGGTTTGCGCTACCTCAACGAGTTCCCCGAGCCCGACGAGCAGGACCCTAAGGAGCTTGGACCCCAGATGAAGGCTCTCCGCTTCACCCTCCACTCCAACTCTTCCCTCTTGGCGAACAAGCTCGGCCAGTTCAAGAACGCTCAGACTTGGGCTACTTACGCCCTCGATGTGGCTGCTGCCGCCGAGGCCAAGGATGCCGATAAGGCCAAGGCGTACTACCGCCGTGCCGTCGCCCTGAGCGGCCTGAAGGAGGAGGACGAGGCCCTGAAGGACCTCCAAGAGGCCGACCGCCTAGCCCCCGGTGACGCTGGTATTACCAATGAAATCGCCAAGGTAAAGAAGGCCCTTAAGGATCGCGTGGCTAAGGAGCGCGCTGCCGCTCAGAAATTCTTCTCGTGAGAGACGAGACGTGACTGTCCGTCATGATTCATGAATTCATGATTTAGCATTACTTCTGCTACTTGCACTTCCAGAAAAAGTGACGCAATCTACCTTCCCATCTCACCCACTTAGTCTAATGGTTCCGACCCCACTTCCATATGTCGCAATCGCCGCGTGTATGCATACACACATCCCCAATATCGACCCTGCGAAGTCAGTAGCTCGTGGCTTTCACGCACAAGCCCCGTTGATGCTTCTATTCCTGCCTACGGAGCAGCATGGGTATTTCAGCAGTTTTTGCTTCCCAGCCCCCGGAGTCAATTCTATCTTTCAACTAGACATATCCTGATAGTGTAGGAGAGAATGAAGAGACTGGTGTTTTCAGGCAGAATAGATTATTTGTGCATTGCATGTTTGTCTTGGATTGAAGGCCGGCGATTCTTTTTGTGCCCAATCATTTAAGAACATATCGACGAAGCAGCGAGTAGAAGAGGAAACAGGTATAACAATCATGAATCATTAAAGGAGGGTGTACGAGCATGTAGCAAGCTTGCTTGTCGTCCGGGTTTCGGCCGGGCTGACAGCTCAATGAAAATCCTTTTCGGCGAGGAACTGCTCATATCGTGGCTTGCACTTGCGGCGCCAACTCTTGCCCCAGATCAGCATCGGCACGCCCATTAGCATGGAGAGCACGACCAAGATGCCGTAGAAGGTAAAGGTCCAGCCGTAATTGGTGCCGTCAATGAAGTCCTGTACCGTGAAGGAGATGACGAAGTTGATGATGGAGGAGCAGCAGGCTAGAATGATGACTAGTTCTCCAGATATCTGTTTTTATGGTTAGATAGTCAGAGCCGAGATACAGGGTGAAGGGGAAGCAAAAGCAAGCATCGGCATGGGAGGGAAGGGTTGCAGGGGTTTCAGGATAGCAGGGTACATGCAACTGACCTGATCAAAGCATTCCATTGCGTACGCAGTCGCGATACTGGTGGCGGAGACCTGCTGCGCGATCATGCAGCAAAGGCCGACGGCAATGGTCATCCAGTGGGCACCCTCGGTAGCGCCCCAGCCATAGAGAAAGTAGCCGACGGCGGCGAGGATGATGGGCAGTCCGTAGGCCCAGAGACGCATTTCGGGTTCTTTGTACCCCTTGTTGCGGCGGGCGAGGAAGATGACAAGCCAGTCAGACAGCGATCCGATGCCCATTCTGAAGTCTATGGTTAGCTTGAATGTTGGATTGCGCTAGATAAGGCACCATACCCAATGAAGTTGCCGACAAGGGCAGCTAGGAAGATCAACCCGGCGGGACCAGCGCTCCAGTTGTATGGCGCTTCGGTCATAATCTCGGAGATGGTGTTGAAGGAGACGATGCCGGCGGTGCAGCCTAGGGCAAATTGGATCCCGGCCAGGAGGATGTTGGGGAAAGCGAAGAGGAAGAATGGACGGCGGAAATACTGGAACCAGGTTGTATGGTCGTCCTTGAAATAGTGCACCAAAGCAATTTTTTGGCGGTAGGTCCGTGGGGGCATTGAGATCTGCCCTGCACTATGGCTGGCCACGACGGATATAGGGGCCTCCATCTTTTGGTCCTTGTCGTCCATGGGCAGTGTAGTGGTGGGTTCGACCTTCGAGTTCTCAGACGATGTATCGCCTGAGAACCGGTATCTCGGGAACATCGTGTCATCAAAAGTGAAGATGAAGAGAAGAATCAAGCAAGCCTTAATCATCGATTAGCTTCGACCATGCTCTGTGTTGGTGCGCACAAGAACTTACGCATGCTCCTGCCACGATGGGCTGGCTCCATCTCCAGCCGATGCCATCAGAGATATACCCACCACAAATCAGGCCAATGATGGAACCAAGCTGCTGGAAGAAAATGTAGATAGCGAGCATACGGCCACGTTGATGGGAGAAGAAGACATCAAAGATCTATGATTTATTAGTATCCATAAGGAAGCTCTATAGAGGTGACTTACCGTTAGCTGAATTAGGGCTTGATAGGCAGCGGTACCGATACCATTGACTGTCATCATGATGTAGTACTGTGCAACACCGCTGAAGACACCGCCCCAGATTCCACTAGCGAGTACAAAGACCAAGCTGAGGATGTAAACAATCTTTCGTCCAAATTTCATGGCCGTGGGGATCCAGATTATGTTGAAGAAGCCGAGCATGAGATAGTTAAGAGCAGAGCCACCGTTCATATTGCTCAAGCTCACCCCTGTATCCTCCGAGATTGTTGTCCATGCTGCTCCCCAATTGTTCTCGCCAAAGGAGTTCAAGCATGCGTAGGCAGAAATCAGAAAGAGCGTATAGTATTTCTTGTACCTGGGCCAGTTCTAACAGGAGAATAGTCAGTCTTGAGGACAGAGGTCAGCTAATTTACTTTCTCCCACGTACCAACGGATCGGCAACTGATGAAGTAGGCTGGGGAATCAGTAGGATATCCTGACTGCCAGCATGGGCAGCGTCACTCAGGTTTCCCCCTGCGTCGACGAGGTAGACCGTTCCCGGTACGTCTGTCTGTATATCCTCAGAGCGAGTCATGATGTCTTGGTGCATAAAAAGCAGGACAAGGACAACAAACAGGGGATCGGGAGGGGAAGTGGCCGCTCTTTTAAATGCATTTCTACAGCACCAACGCGGTTTTGACTTGAGTCAAAAAGCATCCTCAGGCCCGGGGAGGTGTCAATATTCCGCTCTATCAAGATTCACTTGTTCCTCCGATTGGATGAGAATAACCGAGCATATTGCCATGGTAGGTGACGATCGATAAGGCAAGGCAAGATGATCTTTGACCTTGGTTTATCCGCCACTGCAATCACGAATCCGACGATGGCCAAACTCTAGTGACACCGTGAACGCGGTGCCTCGTGATAAGGGATGTGGAGTGAGACCGCTTCCCTCGAGCCATTGAGGCAGAATGAATGGAACAAAGATAAGTATACTTGTCGAGGAAGCTCCAAACGACGGGTGTTATCGCAACGGGGTTGAGACTGATGGCATCTGCCAAGAAGGACAAGGAGAGGAAGATGCGGAGAAGCCGTCAGATCCATCAACTAAAGCAGGTCTGGACACTGCACGCGACTGATAACATCAGCCACGAGACAACCTTATCACGGTAGTGGATGTGCGGAGAAGTGGACGATTAGGAGTGCAAGGTGTATGCTAAGTATATGAAGTAGAAGTGTTTCTGCGGAAAAGTCGATATGCTCAAAAGCAGGGAAGGTCCAACCGGTGGGCTAAACTGCATTGGGAACCCCGCCTTTTGGCTGCTCGATGGCTGATTCCCTGCCATGCTTCTTCCACTTTGTCTCATACTTCCTCCCGGTACAATTCCGCGATGAACCGGTGGACATGATATGATGAAGCCTCCCCTTCAAATACTCCCGTCTTGGCCGATACCCTCTTGATTTGTTCCTTTCCGTGCCAGAGCAAGTCTTTCTCCACTTGCCCGCTACATACAGTACACAACCCTCAGTATCATGGCTCCCTCAAACTTAAGTCATGATTCGACCATCCTCATTGTTGGTGCAGGTGTCTGGGGATGCTCAACAGCTTTGCACTTGGTCCGTCGTGGCTACAAGAATGTCACGGTGCTAGATCCTTATACAGTTCCCTCTGCAATTGCAGCGGGGAACGATATCAATAAAATCATGGAACATCGAGAGCCAAAGGGTAAGTACCCTTGAGACTCAACGAACAAAAGAGGAATCGACTGATAGGTGACTAGAGTCTGATACGGATCCCCGCAGCATTGCTTTTGCAACCTGCACCCGTGCTGCATTGAAGGGCTGGAAAACAGATCCTGTGTTCAAGCCATATTTCCACGAAACCGGTGTGGTCGTATCGGGCCACACTCCTGCCTTGATCGAACACATTCGCGAGACAGAGATTGAACCCTCAGTGGGTGACTTTGTGAAGCTGGAAACAGCAGAGGACTTTCGTAAGACAATGCCGGCAGGAGTCTTGACTGGCAAGTTCCCCGGCTGGCAGGGCTGGCTTAACAGATCCAACGCGGGATGGATCCACGCCCAAAAAGCCATGATATCCGCCTACACGGAAGCCAAGCGTTTGGGAGCCAAATTTCTCACTGGGTCCCCGCAAGGAAATGTTGTGGCTCTAGTCTTTGAAAATGGCGATGTTGTGGGAGCGAAAACATCCGATGGCGTGGTTCATCACGCGGATCGCACCATCTTATCGGCTGGTGCGGGCAGTGACCGTCTTCTGGACTTTGAGAAGCAGCTGCGTCCTACGGCCTGGACTTTATGCCACATTAAGATGACTCCTGAAGAGGCCAAGCTTTACAAGAATCTACCCGTGCTGTTCAACATTGCTAAGGGCTTCTTCATGGAGCCTGATGAGGATAAGCATGAGTTGAAGATCTGTGATGAGCATCCCGGATACTGCAACTTTATTCCTGATCCTAAGCGGAATGGTGACATCAGGAGTATCCCATTTCCAGCACATCAGATTCCGCTAGAAGCCGAGGCTCGTGCTAGGGACTTCCTCCGGGACACAATGCCGCAACTTGCAGATCGACCACTCTCTTTTGCTCGTATCTGCTGGGATGCTGATACGCCAGACCGTGCCTTCTTGATCGATCAGCACCCCAAGCATCCTTCATTGGTCGTTGCTGTAGGCGCTTCCGGCAACGGCGCGATGCAGATGCCCTCAATCGGAGGATTTATTGTGGACGCACTGGAAGGCCATCTTCAGAAGGAGTTGAAGGATGTTGTCCGATGGAGACCAGAGACTGCCGTTAATCGGGACTGGAAAGCGACCCAGAATCGGTTCGGTGGCCCGGATACAATCATGGACTTTCAGAAGGTCAAGGAGAGTGCCTGGACCAAGATTAGCGAGAAAAGCCGGCTATAGGGAAATTGAAGTGCAATCTGCGTCTTCCTCTATTATCATAAGTATGTAGGTAGAGAAATGGTAAATAGGCTGAGTGCTAATTAATATGTGCATTTTCAACTTCATGTGATATTTACAGTTGGATCGAGCACAAGCCGCTATTCCTTCGAATGGAAAGTGCTTGTATCCTGCCAAGGTCAATCCCATAAGAACCACACTCCTCACAAGTCAGTTCACCTTCCGGTCTTTCTGGACTGGGCCCTTGTCCGCATGCGAGCAAACCGACGGCTGGGCGAGAACAAAGATCGCCCTTAAAATATAGCTATAGCGAGCCTCTCCTTCCTCGCCCGAAGCGCATGGAAACCTAGGGTAATGGGTGGAGCTCCGCAACCCTAAACCAGTTGACCGGGCACTGTATGTCCATCTGTACTACAGCACCCTGCGAGCTGATATGCTTTCGCTACCTACTTACACACTGATGGCAGACCCGCACATTATCTATGTTGAGCAGTCGATCCTTCTACTCGAACCCTTCATCCACCTTCTCCGAATGGTATCTTCCACTTCCGCGCGCCTACATGGGCTGACAATCCGATCAAACACTGGTTTGGCTCCTCACAGTATCTGCGCTGGACATGCTCGTTAAAAACCCCACTAGGCCCCTTGGGGCTATATACAGTCTGGAAATACTAGAATCCCTCCTTTCTCAGTATTGTCTCTTAATTGGGGCCCGGAAAAGCATTGGAGTCATGACGCGTCTGCTCCTGTTCCTCGAAAATATTCATGAATTCCTTGCTGGTCCTCTAAAATCTCTTAGATGTCCTCCATGTTCGATATCATCGATTCGTCGACTGGGAAGCCATTGCGGGGGCTGGGGAAGGAGGAGTTTGCGATTTCAGCAACAAATACATTTTGTCGAAATGTTGCGAGTGAGTTACTCTGGAGAGTTAACTTAGCCATGAGACAGGCTCAGGGAAGATACTTTCTGTAAGCCTCGTTGGCAATGGATTGCAATTTTGGAATCTGCTCGGGCTTTGGCTAGGAAATCGAAGACGCGTCCATTTGAACCTATGCCCCGTCATCGAGTCTCTTGCTTACGACGGTCACAACATTAGAAATATTGGACAGCACTTCAATAGGTATGAGCCACAGTCTGATGTGCACTGATCGAAAATAAATGCGAACAAGACGTAGAAAGTCTCAACAGCAAGGCTGGTTGGTAACTGGCCACAGACAGGATACAAATTTCCCAACCATAAACACAGAGAGAGAGAGTCAGTGGCCAATTCCAGCTGTGTTCGCCCGCGAGGATATTTGAGTTCGTGCCTGTAACTGCCCTTAGGGTTCAATTTGAACTTGAACTTCGGCGCTACCTTCGTCTTGTACTTCGCCACATTACCTCGCTGAGAATACAGCAACGTAAACACTGGTGGGCTCGAGTTCTCGTACTGTGAAATCCATGCAGCATTGATGATCGAATTGCCTCCCATGTAGATGTAAATAAAACAAGAGGTCCCACGGCCGGTATAGCGTCCGCTGCGATGGCCAGAATCTGGGCCATGAAAAGCGCAAGTTGCTTCTCCCATGGGGTCGACTCGGTGATCTTGTAGTTCAGGACCAAGCTGTACTCGCGCTTGATGATGTCAGGGAAAGTCTTGTCATTGTAAGTGTAATTCCCAGTCACGTCCTTCGTTGCAGCGCTAGCCATCACTTCCCTAGTGGGAAATGCGAGAACAAGATCGCGACTGTAAAAGTCGATTGGTCGTCCTTTCTCGCCCTTTGCAGAGACATTCTGGTAGCTAATTTCGCCTTCCCTCTGACGGGTATATCCATTTACCGAACTGATTCCAGTCTGCCATTTTCAGCACCCATTTCCCCAAGTCGAATTCGAAGACGTCTCCAAAGTCAAGTTTCAGAAACGCGCCAATTTCCGTGACGACAGCACTGAAAGAATCCACAGGACCGAGTTTGGGCTTGGGAACAACCTTCCATCCTGTGGGCCCTGCATTGATCGCGTCAGAGAGCGCCTTAACGAATTTCTCACGTTCTACAGTGTTTCTTTGTGCCAAAAGACTTTGAATGGTAAGATTTTTGTACTCGGGCTTTTCAGCTATCTCCTGTGACCATTTCTCTGCGACTAGCGTGGCGGAGCCTGCATGTTTCTGATTCCCAAAGAAATGTGGCCGGTTCTCAGCCCAGAAATCTAACATCCATTTCTTCAGAGATTCCTGGAATGTGCCGCTGGAGCTTTTTCTAAGATCCTCTTGGTCGACCTCCGCACGATAGTATTTGGGATTGCGATCAATATTGTACTTCTTGGCTAAGGCATCGAGGTCTCTAGCCTTGGCCAATTGCATAGGTGAGGTCCAGCCACAGGAATCGCTCCTCGGGAGTCGGCATGGGAAGTGCACCGAATATGCCTGTTCCGGCTGTGCGAACAGATTTCCATCCTGATGCAAGGTCACGACCCGAGTTGGGTTGGTAGCATCCCTGCCATACAAAGCTGAGATCTTGTCGTAGCTTGCCGTCGCCCCTCCGACAGCAAATTCAGTGCGCGGATGCTTCTTCTTGGGCTTGTCTTTGTCTTCGACTTCCGCGTTGACGGTGATGTCAACCCCAAGGAACCTATAAGATTCCTCCCCTTCTCGCTTGAACTCTTTCATACGTTCCGTATCGCTTATATCTAGCGTCGTGTCGCACCAAATAGAGAAGAGCTTCTTGGGAAACCAGACCACTCCTTCTGGTGGGCCTGACATTGTCGTAATTGGCGGAGTGTTGTTTAAACTAAGCCGAAACTCCAAGCAGAAGTGAATTCTTGAATGTTGAAAGCAAGAATTACGATCTGAGGGGCACTATATATGCACCCTTAAAAGAGGATGATGGTGAGTTTATGAGGTCCGAAGTGCAAAGGCTGAACGAGAACGCAGCTGAGCATCTCGCCACCAAAATCAAACACGCTGCACTCTCAGGGATCATCCATATATCTCGGTCGTATTGACAACCTCTTCGATGCCGCGCAACAGCGGCTGAACCAGCGAAGGCAAGTCTGCTGAACTCTAGCTTCATCATTGGCCGGTTGAAGATGAGCAGGATTTGTGTTTGATTCTGAATAATCCAGATCGGATGATAAGGAATATCTTGATCAGTTCAAGGGAGCATCGTGCCGTGGGAGTGTAGCTGACATTGCTCTTCACCAGTCATGGTTCGTAACCGGCCAACTGCAATGGCTACTCTCCGAGCACGGATCACACGCGGGGTTTCTTTGCGTGAATCATTGGCTTCCAGAAATGCCTCGTATATTATTTTGCAAAGAAGAGCGATGCAGTATTTCGTTGGTCCCTAATAGTACCGCGAGTGATAGTCTTGATAAATGACGAAGTTGATAGATAAATAGTATAGATTAAATGCAAGCATCTATGAGAAGGGAAAGAATCCCCCCGCACAGAAGCTAACTGGCCTTGACCGCCTGCCCAATATGGCTATATTGATATGACGCGGTTGATGTCTCCAATTGCTTTCCCCTACACGTTATCATCACCAGTTTACAATGCTGTGTTTTCACCCTCGCCTGCTTCAATGCGCCCGGTAGCTGTGTGCACTGCTCCTATCATATTACTGCCTTGAATTGAAGCTGACGTACCATTAGACACCCTTTCGCGCATCCTCGCGATCGAGTGGAGGGCCACAGTTCGCCTCGACCCCTCGGTTCTTCGTGTCACAGAGGACCCCCGCATCGCAGCAGGCAACCCAGGACGCATTCTCCACCGAAGACGACGGACCCCAGAGCACTCCGGTACCAACTGCCCGCTTTCTGAGGCGCGACAGGGGTGCGGTCTCGACGCCTCGCCAGAAGGAGATCATCGAAGATTCAGACGATACGGAAGACCACCAGCAAGATGACACGCCACACATACGCTCGGAGGAAACCATCTTCGATGACAGACAAACGCAGAGCAGCTCCCCTGTACCACCAGTAGATGAAGATTCCGAATTCGAAGATCTCTTCGCAACCATTCAGGAGCGGAAAAAGCGACGTCGAATCTCAGTGAACAAGGATGCTCTCTCATCCCAACCAGTAGCGACACAATCAGACACAGATCGGATCGTATCATCGTCACAAGATCATCCCGCGTCTCCGACGCCTCTAGCCCAGTCCACAACTCCAGCTGCCCCCAAACAGTCTTCGATCCAGACGCAAGCCACTCCAGCTCCTTCACATCGTACCCCGGCAGCCACAGCTACACCCCGACCCACAGCGCCGGCAAGCATCAACCCTCCATCGACAACCAATCCCCGTCGATTCCTCTTTTCAACATCCCACCTACCTCCAAGCACCCAACCCCAAACAAGCAGCAAACCATGGGTCTCCGCATCGACACAAGAGCCACCACCCTCGTCTCAGCGACGTAAACCACCAGCCTTCGTGCTCCCTCGCTCACCGTCCCCCTCGCACATGGACGACGAGCTCGCTGCCCTACCGACCCCGTTCTCACCATCCTCGCGTGCGCTGCGTCGACGCGGACGTGCACGTGGTCCCGCCCACGCTTATCTCCCTGACGGGATGGCTGCTGAAGTGCGCAGCTGGGTTCTAGAAATGGGCACCCGACACGAACAGCAGCGACAGACGGGTGTGGCCCGGCGCACAGGAGCGGATCCCTCCCGGAGGGATCCGTGGTACAGTCCGACCGTGGTTCGGATCGAGAGTGTGCAACAGTCTGCTCTGCCGAGCTGCGGTCCTCTTGCATTTGTGTGCGGGCATGAGACCGATGCTCCTGGTGATGAGGTAAGGACAGAGGCAGAAACAGACTCACGGCTCAGAAACCTGCTTCTCATCGGGTCACCCCGGTCTCGGTCTGAGACGGTGATACAGTCCCGGCGGCGTGTTACCTCAACAGTGCCTGAACTTCGCCCTGGATATGCCATCGGCATTTGTCGAGGGTTGACCTGGGATATCGTTCTGGGGGAGAGTGACATAGGGGTGGCAATCAGGGACAACCCCTCTATCGATACTGCTATGCAAGCGTCAGGTAGGTGGACCGTAGTCCTGGAATGGGAGCTGGTCTCCGAGGTAGACGGTTAAGAAGTGCATAAATTAGATACCCTACATGCATGAGAATGAGATAATATGAACAACCTCATCGTAACGACGATGTTTTATGAAATCTGTATATACACTTGCTTTTGGCCTTGGCCCTATCCCAACAAACGCCACTCCCTGCAACGCCGGAAGCACCAGAAAACCAGCTAAAAACTCATTCATGGCCACTGACCTACTCAGCACCGGTATCCTTCACCACAACTTTCAGCGCATCGACCGCAGCGGTGCACCCCCACTTCACCAACTTCAAATCCTTGCCCGAGGGCACGATATCCGTCTTCGCGACGACCTTGCGCAGGAAGAAGATCAGCCCCTTGGCGATCTGCGGCGTCTCCTTGACACGCAAGAAGATCTCCATCAGCGCCTTTTCATCCCGTTCGTCATCGCCGTCCTCCTCTCCTTTCTTGCTCTTCTTGCTCCCGCGCTTCTTCTTCTTGTTCTGTTGCTGCGACTGCTGCATCACGCTGATCAGGAGCAACTCCACGAACGTCTTGCTCTTGGGCTGCAGGTAGGCGAAGTTCAGAATCTTCAAGATCCCCAGGTTCAAGGTCCCGTCCACCACCAGGGACGCGTACATCTTGGCCAGGTTGACGATAGACTTCATCTCGAGCCGGTTGCTCTCGTCCTCGTCGTCGCCGAAGCCGCCGTCGGAGTCGTCGTCGTCGTGCATGTCGCCGTTCTCGCCCATGCGCTTGAAGATGTTCCACAGCGTGTACATGAACGAGACCTTGATGCGGCGGCCCATCTCGCCGCACAGCCGGCGGGCGATCAGCGTGTAGTAGGGGTTGTGCGCGGCCTCCTCCATGGCGCAGTGGGTCAGCACGCGGGGGATCTCGAACTCCTGGGCGCGCTTGAGCCGGAGCTTGAGCAGCCGCACGTGGGCGTCCTGGTAGTCCGTCGCGGACATGATGGCCACGAAGATCGAGCGGCGCACGTCCGTGTTCATCCGGTGCGCTTTCGCGATGTTGACCCAGTCGGGTTCTTTGTCGCTATCATCGTCGTCGTCGGGGGCGCCGTGCTGTTGCTGCTGCTGGTCCGCCGCGGCGGGCAGGCTTGAGAGTTCCTGGCGCGCGGACTCGAGCGGGTCCTCGCGCCAGCTCGCGCCGACGAGCCACCATTTTCCCTTCTTGGCCGAGTTGTGGATGTCCTCCCGCGAGATGCTGATGGGTTCCGAGGCGCGGATGACCCGCGTGTTGTTGAGCGCGCCGAGGATCTTGCGCATCTTCGTGAGGTGTTCGGACGAGATGGTGGAGCCCGCGCCGGCTTTTAGGCGGTTGTTCTTCAGGTCGGTGATCGTGTCGATCATGAATTTGGTGCGGACGGAGAGGGAGGCCTCGCCGGCTTTCGCTACGGCTGGTTGGATGAGGAGGACAATGTCCTTGAGGGAGGAGGGGTCATCTTGGCGGAGCTGAGGACCGGAGTCTGTGCATCGTCGTTATTACTATGTATGTGGGTGAGCTTGCAGGCGGGTAGATACGTACTTCGGATGATCTTGAGGAGAAGCTCGGTGTTTTCCTCTGTAATGTCCTGGAGGAAGATCCGGATGTAGTCAAACATCAAGGTGCTTGAGATGACGTGGAAGTTGTACAACTGGGAAAGAAGGGAGATCAGATTGATTGTCTCCTTCCCTGAGAACGGCCCTCTTTCGTCTCCGCGAGCATCGAAGGTTTCGACAATCTTCTGCACGATCTCCGCGCCAAAGTCCATACCCATCACCTTGTAGACGGCAGCAATGAAACCCGCATGCAGGATGATGAAGGTATCCGACAGAGCGGATCGTTCACAAATCATTCCAAACAAGAGTGTGATGAGGGTCGAGGTGACTTCTCCACGGGGATAATCGCGATATAGCTTCTCGAACTCCGCCAGGATGGAGATCATGTTGGCTTCGGACAGCTTGTTCAGCTGTCCTTGCGCTTGTCTTCGTAGACGTACAAGACTCTCAGACTCGGAGGAAGCCTTAGCGCGAAGCGAGGGAGGAATGTACTTTTGTGGTTGATTCCCACTGGACTCTTGAACCGGAGCCACGTATGGGTTTTCCTTCTTCTTAGGAAGGGGTTCCTCTTCCTCTTCCTCTTCATCCTCGTCGAGATCCATGCCGTCCATATCCACATCTTCGTCGTCATCCTCCTCATCCTCCTCATCTTCATCCTCATCAAAGTCTCCAAGCGAGTCGTCGTCTTCGTCAAAAGCCTCCAGCCCATCCAACCCATCCTCACTACCCATGTCGCTGTCATCCTCATCCGACTCAACGTCGTCCTCAACCGGTAAACCCTGCGCCTTTCTCCGCTTGTTGCGCAACCAGTCATCAGCCTCTCGTTTGCGCTTGCGGTTCTCATCATCGGAGCCCTCATCTAAGTCGCCCAGAAGATCACCCAAACCATCTTCCTCAAAAGCCTTGGGAAGCTTCTTGCCCTTCTTGAGACCCAACTTCTTCTCCAACGCAGCAATCTCCGCATCATCCTCGTCCAGCTTCGCTTTGACTGTCTTCGAAATCGGACGTGAGGCAGCCACCCCCTCAGCATCATTGTCGGTCGTCTGCGATTTTTTCTTCGGCTTCTCGGGAGCAGCAGCCTTAGCAGCCTCCTTCTTCTGCTTCAACTTGGCCATGGTCGCCGCAACATCGTCATTATTGTCCGAATCGCCCGCATCGTCGTCATCAAATCCTCCAAATCCATCCTCGTAGTCGTCGTCATCGTCATCATAACCCCCGTAAGACCGTTGAGGACCCCTCTTCTGCCCACCCCGCTGTTTCTTCGACTGTCGCTCCTCCTTCCGACGATCTTTCCTCGCGCCGGGACCGTTGCGCTTGCGCTCCCCGTAGGTATCGCGGATCCCCAGCTCTTCTCGGAGATTCCGAGGTAGCGAGGTTGTATTATGCCTAGGACGTGGCATTTTGTTTTTCTGGTGGTGGAGAATGTTGATGCAGTGGAACCTTTTTTTTTTTTTGGTCTGCGAACATAATGCCGTTTCAAAAAAGTCCGCGGAGGCGGAAACCGAGAAAGGCGGTGAGATGAGGTTGCGGAGCTCTCTGTCCCTCTCCCCACTCAACTCGCTGAGTCGAGATCGTCTGGCCATTCGGTTTATTGATTAGAGCATAGCTTCACAAGTGGATTGGTCTGCTTCTCTGTCTCCCCATCCTTCGAATCTCAGCACACTCGATCTGACTTACAGGGGGCTTAAGACCACCCTTCTCACCAAACAACCCTCCAACTGACACCATCCACTTCCCCATTCCTGGGCACGCATCTACTCAAAATGCCCGCCCACCTCAACCATGAAGAGGTCTGTCCGGCCTAACCCTCCCCTCCTCCAAACTGCCCCCTTCAGACACTTTGAACTCCCTCCGACCCCCAAGCCATTTACAGTCTATGCAAACAAACTAACCCCAAAAAACAGTTCTTCACCTCCCTAACCACCCTCCTAACCACCACCTCCCAAAAAGCCCGCGGCTCCGTCTACCTCACCCAGAAGCCCTGGATCAACGCCGACAACTCCCAAGAACAGCAACAACAACCCGCGATCCTCATCCGCGCGACCGACGGCAATACCAGCGCCCCGAACCCGAAGAAGGTGAAGACCGACAAGAAGACGGCGGCGGCCGCCACCAAGAAAGTCAAGCTGTCGACGGTGGTGAGCCCGGAGGAGCTGGAGGCGTTCTACGCCCGGTATGCGGAGGTGTGTAAGGCGGGGATGACGGGCTTGAAGAAGCGGGACCGCAGTAAGAAGAAGACTGCCAAGGGGAAGGCAGGGGGGAAGGTGCAGAAGGCTTGATTTCTAGTTGGGAGGTGAGGAGGTGTGGATTCGAGGGTCCTATTGAGTTGTTGGGATTATGGACTGGCTTGGGGGGTTGGATTGGGCGTGAGTGGTGAGGTTGGAAGGACGGGAGGATCTGATGGATGATCTGTTGTGCTTGTTCATTGTATGGTTGATTGCATTTATTGGGCGTTTCATGGGTCTACCTCTTTTTCCTTTCATCTATCGATTGATCTTCATACGACTGGGTGTGCAGTAACCGAAGCGATTGTGTAGTATGTGAGCATGCCCTATAAGTTTCTCAAGGACGAAGCATGACAGCATGAGCCCCGGCCAAAAGGGAGCGATGGCTATCAAAAAGGGCCATCCAAGTCTCTACATGCACTGAAAGAAGAACCCAGAGTTACCCATACCCTCAACAATCAAGCCCTTGCCCTTCCCTATCACGGATCCGTCTCTCATCATACCCTACTGGGTAGAATAACGTGTCTCTCTTCCCTGCAAAGCCACTCACTATCCTCCATTATCAAGCAAAAGACAATCCCCCGAAAGAGCCGCAGTATATCCAGGAATCCAGCCCGTGACACAGTTCAACCCAATAGCGACCGAGAAAAATAAGTAAGGATGGGTTGAACGATATACGCGATCAAAGGCCGTCCTCTACACAGCCACGCGCTCATTGACTCCTCATCGATGCCGCAATCCCCTCAGATAGTCACCCATCCCCGAAGGAGCCAACCCTCGAACGAGATCCAAGCCGAGAGCCCCCGTATCGATGATCAATGACCAAGTCCCATCATCTCATCAATCCCCATTGCCTAACGACAAGGCAAAATCCACAAGCCTTCAGCTCAAAGCCCCTCCCTCCCCAAGTGCTAGCGCCATATCTTCCTCCCCGGGCGACATCAGAAAGCCTCGACCCAGACACCCCAGACGAAACACACTTGGCAACCGAACTGCAAGATTAAGACGGCAAAGAAGCCCGGGCCGTCGTTGTTCTTCGGGACGACAACCCCATTATTTGGAAACCGGCAGGCGAGGGAAGGCGGGCAGGCCCGGGGCCGGTAAGCGGTAGTAACCGTTCTCGCGCTGGCGGATGGGTGGGACGGTGAACAGGATCAGGCTGGCCAGGAAGAGGACCCGTTTCTGCTGGAATTTCAGGGGCACTTTCCACCAGGCGTGGAGGGCCGTGAGCCAGACCCGGCTTCGTTGGCGGATGCGCATGGGGACTTTCCGCCACATCGTTGTGGTTGTGTGGCGTGCATAGAGAGGGGAGGAATATCGGGAGATGGGTTGGGGAGAAGGCGAAAGAGGAGAAGAAGGAGGAGGAGGAGGCGGCGGTGGGGAAGGAGTGGAAGAGGAGGAGCCAGTAACTACTGCGCTACTGTTTGGGGAGGTGGTTTGATGGTAACTGGAACTTTAAGTATGGGGGAGGGACCTGGGGACCTTAGATTGTTGCCGTGGGCGCTTATCTACCCTCCCGGTCCGCCCCCTCACGCTAGTGTGACCTATCATTTTCTTTATTACCGATCTAGATCATGCCATTCTTGCAAGTTCTCAGCCCCAGAGATCCGTGCTGCGTCTCTACTTATCAATCATGATGGACAGAAAGCTGATTGGCAGATTGGAGGCTTTAGATGTCAATGTCTCACAAATTAAGTATAATTGATGGTACACGCTAGAATACAATAAAGACATTAGGGTACATTTCCAATGCAGATTGGTCCCCCCACAAATCAAATGTGTCCCAGATCATGCATGGGACTTGATAACGGAAATTCATGTAGACAGATCATCACAGAATGCAGGCGTGTGTGGGAATAAAACAAGAACATCATGATGGACGAATGTGAGTGAAGGAAATATGCCAAAGAGCGGTATGTTGATCTGGGAAAAGATAGTATGCTGAGCCAGCGAAGCCGTTATCTCCGCTCATATGTCAGGAGTCTTTGTCGGTAGACTCCTCGGATCTTCTAAAGCAATCAGGAAGAGGAAGGTCGAAATCATCCACAATATCCTGACCTTCAGCCAGTTGGTCCTCGATGTTGCGCTTGAGCTCCCCTATAGTCGAGTTCAGAGCAGGCCCGATAACAATCCGGGCAGCAATATGGATGAGCACGACCAGGAGCTGAATGGGAGGGACCAAAACGAGTGAGGCGGTCTTGTGAATCAATGAAGCCGCATCGTGCTTCTCAGGTTTGGCAAGCGTCAAAGTAGATGGTGGTGGCATGGGAGAGACCTCCCGCTGGCGGGATGCCCTGGAGCGACGGCGAAACTCTGCGCTCATGCTGGAAAGATTAGAATTAGAGTCGGTGCTTGAAGCAAGCCCAGTAGGTTCTGGGACGGACGAAGGAGAGTTAGGGGTGATTGTAATTGGTTGGGGCTCCTGCTCGGAAATATCTCTTGCTAAATCGTCTGCCGGCGACATATGATCCCAACAATCGACGTATACAGAGACCCTATTGTCAGAGCGCTTCAACTTGGGAAGATGTGAGTCTTCCGAAGACGAGTGAACACCACCACTTTCATTGTCATAGTGGTCGTCATTCTCGCTTGACGCAGGTGTAGAGCAGGTGTCCAGATCTGGGATAGCTGTAAAAGAAGGGCCAAGTGAGTGGAACGATTCCACACTGGAGGAAAAGGATAGTTCAGGATCAACCTGATCTTCAGCATTATCTTCGAACCTCGCCAGCAAGGTCTGAAAGTTCTGCTGTGTTTCGGCCACGGACTGGCCCGAATGCTGAGTTGACCCTGCGATCTGAATCGGCTCAGACGACTCATTATCGTCTGCGATGGTCTCTAAAATGGTGCTGTTGCTGCCTCTGGTCGTAAAGCCACTATCGTCCGTCGCATCTCCGTCCGTGTCTTCGCCAGCGCTAGGCGAGTCAGTCGCCAAATCATCCTTTGGCTGAAGTCGGTCTTGCTTGTATATGGAAGAGACGGGATCGCTTTCTCTGCGCCCTTTGGGACGCCATGCCCTCTTCCTTCTAGGCGCCTTGGCTTCCTCGGGGATTTCGACGGTGAAGCCCCTCTTGAAGGGACAAGGCGTAACTTCATATCGGAGAATCCTGGGCAACACGTTTTTCATTTCCGCGACCAACAACTTGTCGCCATCCACTTCGTTGGGCAGTTCGATGCGATAATAGGTGAGAGGTCGGATGCGCAGGACGAATGTCGACTCGCCATCAACGCACCAACATTGTGAGTTCTTGAGGATGGCGTGGACGACATTGCCGCATTTCAGGAAGACAGTCAAGCCGTGAACATTTTCCAGACGGAGAGGCGCGAGCGCGACCGTGCGTTCGGTAGGCGATCTCCAGGGAAGCGTCTCCACGGTATCAACCGGGTAATCAAAGTCCGCGGGCGCGGTGCTCGAGGGAATGGGCGCGAGGGCTCTAGGGGCGAAATGGACGACTTTGGCGGAGGGATGGTAGAAGAGATCGTTTTCGGACAGTTTCACGGATTCTGAGTGACGACGTGTACGCGGGTTCAATTTGGTGGGGAGAGTTGCAGACCGACGGATGGACAAGGTCTGAGGGAGCGGCGCATCGAAGGAATCAGACATCCTCAATCAATCATGGGGATCTTGGATGATGGGAATGGAATATAAGAAAAAAAAAAGGGACCGAAACAAAAGATTACATTGAATAATAAACGTCTAGGGTGAGAGAAAAGTGCATGTGATGTGAAATATGGAAGAGTAAAAAGCGGAAAAGGAGAGACGATCAGCAGGGATAATGAGGAGGGGGGGGGATAGAAAAGAATGATGGTGGTGGTGGTGAGATAATCGAGCCCGAATGACCCCGGAAGATGGATGGATGAACTCAAACTAGAATAATCATGGCAAAAACCAATCTGGACTAGTCGCGGATCTCCCCTGCGCTCTGCGCTCTGCACGCTGCAAGCTTGTTGGGGCTGGTGTGGAGTATGATGCTGGTAGCCTCAGGCATAAAGGCATCTTATATAATCACGTGAAATGTGGCGTCGTGGGGCTGGGCGGGTAGTCCGGCTGCTAGCTCCGGCGCTTAGCGGAAGTTGCACCAATCCACAATCACAGCCATACTTGGACATTTCCGTTATGTGGTTGCCTGTGGCTGTTCCCCCTCGAGCCAACGCACCACTATAAATAGCTCTACATCTCCAATTCTTTCTTTTTCAACTATCCCTGAGCTCACATCTACTTTCTTCCTGGGCATAGTCGAGCATCATGCCGAACTTCGAGCCTAACGCCGTGATTCGCGGCTGTCAGCTCACCATTGTTGGAAGTGAGTGAGATTCTTCCCCTCTGTTACCTCTCCACCCCCCGCGTGGAGCCTGCTTGTGGCTCCATGGGATGCACCATGTGAAGCAGAAAAGGGGTGTCTGAGATGACTTCTCTTGCTTTGCCATGCCTGGATTTTCCAATTCCCAATTGTCAGACCTGCTATTGTGCAGATCGATCGATGGGCGGCATCCAGCAAAACACCTACGTCATCGGAGCACGAGAATTGATAGCTGACCCTCGCTCGACAGCTGTCCGCGCGCTGGGAAATCCCGACTTATTTAAGTACAACCACTTTCGACAGGCTGTCTTTGCAGTCGCCGTTGGAATTGCTATCCAGCTTATCATTCAAATTCCGGTATGAGTGGTGCCCATTAGTGGCCTCAAGATGTATGAACCCCGAGCTAACAAATCGCGTCTAGATCATCGGGGTCAAATTCGTTCTCTGGGTCCTCTCATGGTTTCTCGATCTAGAAAATGCCACCTGGGATGACTCCCTCATCGAGGGTCTCGACTTCATCGCCAACTCGGTGCTTCAGGTGCCCTTCTTGCTCATGACACTAATGCGTTATATCACACCTACCCTGGACGAGATGTAAGTCGAATATTCTCATGGATATCCAGTCTGGTTGGGCATGCTAACTAGTGGGCAGTTTCATGGAATCCCTCAAATGGGTTGACACTACCTACGTGCACAAGCACAAGCATGAAGACCCCAAGAACCTGCGCGAGATGTATTACCCCAACCTTTCCATGTACACCACCGCGGACGGCAGGGTCAAAACTCCCAAGGGCGCCGGCCTTGCAGCATTCTTCATGTTTCTCAAGCGTTACGGCAAGCGGGCTGGGCTGCTCCTCGGCACTTACCTCTTCTCTTTGGTCCCCGTCATCGGACCTTTCGTGATGCCAGCTGCCTCGTTCTTCGCCTTTCAAAGCGCCGTGGGAACGACCCCTGCGGCTGTCATTTTCGGAGCCGGCTTCATTCTCCCCAAGAGCTACGTGGTCTCGTTCTTGCACAGTTACTATGCCTCCCGCAGTCTTATGCGTGAGCTTGTAGGTCCTTCCTTGGCCTCCCCCTCGGGTTCATTTTACTAACAGCAGAAACAGTTGGAGCCCTACTTCAGCCGTGTGCCCTTCACCCATGAGCAGAAGAAGCGTTGGTTCGCCGATCGCGAAGGAGTTTTGTTCGGCTTCGCATTCGCTTTCACCCACGTCATGAAGGCGCCTTTCATTGGAGTCCTTCTTTACGGCGTGGCTCAGGCATCAACCGCCTATCTGGTCACCAAGATCACGGATCCCCCACCAAGCCCTGCGCTGAAGGAAGGATTCGCTGAGACTCAGACGACCTGGAAGAACAAGCACGATTTCCTGAGTCTTCCCTTGGATAAACTAGACAAGATCAACATGGAAGAAGAGGAGGAGAAGCCCAAGGTACCTGATACCTCTAGCCGGCAATTGTCCTAGATGGGAGGAGAGAGGGTTGGTTTGATTGAAGGGTTGCCCCGGGATTTGAATGAGCGGCGGAGTAGACAAGCGGGGATCTGTATAGATTTGGGGTGACTTGGGAGGATTTGTAAAGGGCTTCTATAAAAGCTGTATGGGTGTAACAATTCCGATATCGTTATCAGAAAAAGTTGAATGCAAAGCAGATGGAAAGGGGTGGGAGAATCTTCCCCGCAGATAAGCGTCATTGACCCTCCGATAAGATAACCTTGTCCCACTTTCTCTCTTGCCTCATCATTCCCCCCGTTCATTTCCGATTTGACCGGCTGATAACCATGGGTCTGAGCGAGACTTCCTTTGAACTGGCGAGGCGGGGAATGTTTTTCTTAGCTGCAGGGGAGGATCGTGCAGCTACGAATACTTAATTGGCAACTGTCAGCCTGGGGGAGGGGCCTTTCCTGCAGAGCTAAACTTATTCTTCCTTCCCTTCTACAGTACCTACACCCATAGACACCTCCATCAGACAAAACAGAGAGCATCACATCACATCTCACTCACCATGGGCCACAAGAAGATCCGCACAGCGCTCACCGTTGATCTTGAAAAGCCCGCCTGGGAGCAGCCTGGCTTACACGTGCGTGTCATCTACTCTGATACAGTCGCTGTCTTCACCTCGATACTGACATCCTGCAGAACCGATGGCATCCAGATGGTACCATTCCAGCCTCACGACCCACCTACCATGATGTTCAGGCACAATGCTAATCATAACTCCATTCGAATAAAATTAGTCCCCGCATGCGGCAAGATCGCCAACAATGAAGTCGTCAAGATCGAATGTCTCGACTGGACCGGCGGCCAGATCAAGAACAACGACTCCGCCGACGACGTCAAAAACGTTGACCTCACCCAGATTCACTACCTATCCGGTCCCTTTGAGATCGAAACCGCCGAGCCGGGGGACGTTCTGCTGGTGGAGATCCAAGATGTCCAGCCCTTCGAGGATCACCCCTGGGGGTTCACGGGAATCTTTGACAAAAACAATGGAGGCGGGTTTCTGGACGAGCTTTATCCTAACGCGTGAGCCAGACTTTCACTCAACGTAATCTGATTTTGGAGAGAAAGAGTCTGGAACTGACTGAGTGCATACCGCAGAGCAAAGGCCATCTGGGACTTCGAGGGGATCTTCTGCTCGTCGCGACACATTCCCCACGTCCGCTTTGCGGGACTGATTCACCCTGGAATTTTGGGCTGCGCGCCATCCGCCGAGGTCCTGGCGGAGTGGAATCGTCGGGAGGGGGAGTTGATCGCGGCGAGTGCGGATCTCCAGCGTGATGTGGCGAAGCCCCCCGAGCCGAAGAATGCGCATGCGGGGAGTGCCGATGAGAGTTTGAAGGAGCAGATCGCTAGAGAAGGCGCGAGGACGATTCCGGTATGCTTCCCCCCTCATCATGCGTTCCCGTGAACGAGGTGAACTTGAAAGTTGAGCTCAAGCTAACACAATCTAACTTCTGCTCTAGGGTCGGCCCGAGCACGGCGGAAACTGCGATATCAAAAACCTCTCCCGCGGCTCCAAGGTCTACCTCCCCGTGCATGTTCCCGGCGCGAAGTTCTCCGTCGGCGATCTGCACTTCTCGCAGGGTGACGGGGAGATCTCCTTCTGCGGCGCCATCGAGATGGCCGGCGTTATCACGCTCAAGTTCACCGTGCTCAAGGGCGGGATGGCCAAAATGGGCATGAAGTCCCCGATCTTCCACCCGGGCCCCGTGGAGCCGCAATTCGGGCCGGGTCGATATCTGACCTTCGAGGGATTTTCGGTCGATGAGAACGGAAAGCAGCATTACCTGGATGCCACGGTGGCTTACCGCCAGACCTGCCTACGCGTCATCGAGTATCTGCGTCGGTATGGGTATAATGACTACCAGATCTACCTGCTGCTGAGCTGTGCGCCGGTGCAGGGACATATTGCCGGGCTGGTGGATATCCCCAACGCGTGTACGACCCTGGGGGTGCCGATGGATATCTTCAACTTTGACATTCGGCCGGAGGGGGATGTGGTGCAATTGGATATGGGGAGCTGTGCGTTTACGAGTGAGTAGGTCAGATGCAGTGGTTGATCTATCAAGATTTGAGGAACAGTTTTGCCTTTCAATCCTACGTGGTCTGTTCCGGCTTGAGAAGATTAATTATTTACGAACTACCAACTATTAATCAATGCCTTGGATGCTCCGCGGTCGTAATTTTGGTTGATCAAAACAGAAGCAGGACCATTGCTTAGACGATTGATGCG
The DNA here is from genome assembly GCF_003184745.1 of Aspergillus uvarum CBS 121591. Classification (NCBI taxonomy): domain Eukaryota; kingdom Fungi; phylum Ascomycota; class Eurotiomycetes; order Eurotiales; family Aspergillaceae; genus Aspergillus; species Aspergillus uvarum. Next base: position 77,563 of record NW_020291310.1, on the reverse strand, counting down.
TAAGGGCATGGCTTCTGCCATCAAATTAGCCACTCAGGCTTTATTGATGACGAAAGTAATCGTTGTTGGCGCTCCTCTCCGCCCGGTCAACGGAGAGCGAAACCGCTCCTGCTCATTTCTAAGTGTGAGTACAGTCTGAATTGAACGTAGCTTCAGTAATTTTTCTCTCTTGGCGTTGTCACCCTTGGCTGCTTTCTTTGGTAGGCGAACATTTGGTTCTGGTCCGTGTAGTCGCTGATGTCTTGTATGTTTCGAGTGTCTTTTTTGCATTGAGCTTGAAGCTGAGACAACATTACCTCCAGGTATTTGCGTGTACCTGGTATCTGCGACGGGCCGTTTATGTTGAAAATGGAAAAGATGTGATGAAGGGGATACAACTAGAGATACAAATGAAAGGGATACAGTGAGACGGGATGCACAATGTGTCAGTACCAGAGAGAGGCATGGGCAAAATGGCTCATGGTCTCAAGGGTATGGAACTTCACACTTCACAGCTCCCCTCCTCATCGTGTACGCCCTTCATTGATGCTTGGGTGGATTTCGTCGTCAAACTTCTTCCGAAAGTTGAAATAATGGAAAATATGAGGCAGATTTTACGGCTCAAAGTATGTTACGCAGAAACCTTCCATCTCATCGGGAAGCAACAGTATGAACATCTAATACACCCGAATATCACAGAGGGTATATGCTACGCATATGCCGATCATAATAGACCCTCTTGTTTCCGGCCGCTGGATGGAATCTTTGCGGCCGCGCTTTAGGGGCCGTTGAGTCCGTAGATGCGCGCGAGACCTCTTCGACACTGTCAAGGCTGGTTTCTTCCAGGTAAGGTGTCTGTCTTGTATCAATCATATGAGATGTCTATATCCAGCTCTTTATCAAGCTCTTTGTATTTGAAAGACATCTCAGTTGCTGCCTCGTCGTTATCGAAATATGGACGCATAAAGTCGTCGAAGTCAGAGTCCGACGTGGTACTTTTAGTGGACCTCTTCTGTGACTCCTCATCTCTGGCGATCTTTTTCTCTCGATTGTCGATATGAGTTTGAACCTCATCAGCACGCACGGCTGTTATGAGGGATAGGACCTGCTATGCTTAGCATGAACACTGGGTAGGCAAAGAAGGACACACTTACCGTGAGTGCAACTGGGGGTTGTCGTCTTTCGTGCCTTTGGAATGCTCAGCCAAATGCACGCGTCCTCGACTCTTGGTCCCTTTGATGCTCTTCATTGATTTCACCTTGGATTCATTTGAACAATCACTTTACTAAGTTGCATCTTCTGGAGCGTCTTCAAGATTACTGCGGTATATCCAGCGCACCCAGTATCTGCCTGGAGAAGGACATCTCCACCATCGGGCGCCTGCAAGAACGTCTATGGTGCATCTCTTCCAGGAAGTCCATCTGCCTTCGCTTCGTATGAGAGTCGGGGAATCTGGCTTTATGCTCTGAATTAGTTTGATTGTTGACAACTAAGCCTGCCTTGACACGTGTTTGACAGTAAAGTCACAAATGTTATCGAACCACCATAGACTACTTACTATGCGACGATATATATGCAATTTGCCTTGTTTCCATCCCACTAGAAGTCGCGGAAGCTTTGGTTCTTTGGATATGTGAGGCTCAGAAGGTTAGTTTGAAGCCTTTTGGTACAATGCCGATGAAACTTGGCTTCGTAGTAGGCGAATCAATGGCTGCGTTTTCGTTGACCTCGAAGTTTAGTGGATCTGGCTTGATACGGCGATATATTCAGCTGCCTTGGGAATCTGCATATCCGGTCAGTTTCAGTCCGCTTGTCCGGGTGAGTGGTCCCAGTAATATCTAATTCCAGCGCGCTTTGGGCCATCTTTTGCGGGCTTGAGCCGTTGCGGATCTGCAAATCGTGTTGTATCTCTTATGGGTCAGGGACGTCAGGATCGTTTTGTTCAAATAGACATGCTACCGAGTGCTATATGTTTCAACTCAATATATGGTGAGACACACGGTCGTTTTCTCCTCTGGTTCCGCGTGCCCAGTTCCGGCAGAGGCGAAGAGAGAAAAACGCCCTCATTTTTGGAGAGCCTCGAAGCGAAAGAGCTTGTTGCTTGGGAGTTTAGCTAGATAACCGGATGAATTCAAGCATTTCCCAGTTGATAATGTTTTCAGCAACCACCGGAGGATGATAAGTGATTAGTATGTGTTAGCGCTCTTCGCCGAGGCTTTCCATTTCTGTAAATCTGTCCCCTTGGATACCTTGAGCAAAAGCGACGTAGGATTTGTGAGAATGATGCGCTGGTAGAAATGCAGTTGCTTGGAGATCCTCCTAAGCTTCTGAAATATCACGTTGAATGTCGTGAAGGAGATATTGTTTATAATATTATACGAGAAGAGTGCAATCAACGTGTGGAAGGGCATCGATAGGAGCACCTGTAACCATGAAGAAAATAATAAGTAAATAGCTTTTGAATATAGCCACACCGGCTTGTAGGCAATCACTAGCTCAATTATTGGATGTAAAGCCGCTTGCTTGGCAGCCGGTCTGAAGGATCTTGAAATTTGATGCAGCCATGGCAGGTTGGTCGAGATCTCTGGTAGATGGAAAGGATCAGAATAGTAGAAAAGAGGCAGAGCTGCAGAGTTGTAAAGTTGCAGAGCTGTGAAGTTGCAGAGTTGCAGAGTTGCAGTGTGGAAGTGTGGAAGTGTGGAAGAGTAGAGAAACAGAAAGATATGGTAGTAGACTGGAAAAGGTGAACAGCTGCAACCTACGGAAGATGGAACAAAAGGCTTCATACTGTGAATTATTGTAAGGATTAAATGGTCCTCCCTAGCTGAATAATATATACAGTGAAGAAACAAGCTTGTTCACTATACTTAGTAGACAGGGGTGAACAGAACAATAGTCCGAGTAATGAATGGAGATAGCCCCTACTATAAGTAGTGTAACTCTACTTTCAGTTCTCTTCTCCTACACTCTTCATGCTTGGTACTAGTAGTAATCAAGGATCTTTAAATTCAACCTATTATTCATCTCCACAGACCACATAAAGCCAGGTCACCCAGCTTAATTACAGTCCATCATACTCGAGCCCAAATGCTAGAACTATCACTGCAAGAGAATGAAAGCCAGCAACTGGATTCTTTAAAAGCTTGACAACGGACTATTCGACAAGTCCTCGCAGAATTTATCCCCTTAGGCGAAAATAGATATATGGTGATGGTGATGAGAATAACTACCAGAGTTTCAACCCGCCATCCTGCATGTTGTTTCCTCTTTTATCCTCTCTACAAGTTCCTACCAGACTCCCGCTTCATTTTCACAACCATTTTTGCCTGTATCTCGAAGCTGAAACAGACTATGTTTGATGGCTCAATTCAACCTTCAACAGATCAGTTCGTTTACCGTATCCCGCAAAAGCCACTATGAAACACGGACAAAAGGGTACAACTGGAAACGTGTTAGGATTGCCGAAAGAGAAATCGTCTCCAGAGATCGATATCATGATAGGGATCTTTCACAGCATCCTTCTGGGAGAGAAGCCCATAACGGACAAGAAGTATATGAGCTGGGCATAACACAATGTCCATAAGTGCCAATGTCTGGCGAATGTTATGCATATTGCTAGAGTCGGTGTAGCAGCAATGTAAGCAGGCGACAAGGAGGTACAATCTTTCAATTTTTCTCTATGCCATTCATCCTCATGCAAAGTAAGCTCCCGCAGCTGGCACATCGATAGCTTTTCAGCCGAGGTGTAGTCGAATTCTCAACCCCCTTCAAAATAAGTTAATACTTGCAACTTAAGAGCGCATAGAAAACTCTTGGGGCATTGTGAGCGTGACTTGTCAGTTGGTGCTCAATTCATCGGCGGCTAATAGAGCTCCCGACAACAAGCTTATTGAAACGACTTTAGAAGCGCAGATACTAATCTCAAGTGAGTATAATCTAAAATTAGACATTCGCGCATCAGAAGAGACTGTTGAGCCGCCGTTGAAACAGTGAAGCGCATCATTTAGCAGGCACATAGCATCTTTTAGATGTCAGTATTGCTGTAGAAAAAATGTGAAGCAATGCCTGTATTTCTTCCAATTGTGAGTGTGTCAACAGCCGCTTCAGAAAGTATCTTCAGCACAAGCTGACACATTGAGTATTTCGACATGCAATGTCCAGATGCAATTGATACCATCTTAACCCTTTATGCAGGTTGAACATGGGGTCATAAGCGGGATAAGATGATCTTTTCGATCACGGCACACGGTGGATCTCTCCCTAAACTTGCGCAACTGACATCGAGCTCCGATAAGAGCTATTGTGAAAGGAGAGGCCGCTCTGAAGAGTCTGCATCCCGATGAACATTGGTCACGAGGAGTGCTCCCTGCGTAACTCGGCGTCTGTTCAAACCAACAGTATGCATAACCCCAGATCTAAGCTTGACGGGACTAAAATATGAGCGGCTATGGTTCTGAAGAATGGGGGTCCCCAATGTTTATCTCTGCGTCGAGCCGCTGTGGCGGGGGGTAGATGGCTGAGCGCCTCTGAGCATGGTGAGAGCCGCGCGCCATGATCGGACGAACACCACGACACCTGGAAGCGCGGACGTACCGCTAGGAAGAGTTGATATGAAACACTGCGTTGGAATCTTGTCAAGGAGATGAGAAGATTCGTGGACCTGATTTGATGAAACACGGTCGAGAAGGCGCGCGAGTATGCTGGACGAAATCTAAATCTGCTGAAAGACCCTTATCCCCGGGCCTGAAGTACTCAGTCGCAAAACATATAAGGGTCCAAGATACTCAATCATGATTTTTTTCGAGCACTTTCAAACCAGCAAACCGAGCATCCAGTAATCTGGTGCAGGGTCTCACTCATCTCACTCATCCCACTCATCCTATCTTTGCGCTTCAGCCCAGAGTCAGAGCGTCAGGTCTCTACCTACCCATATCAAGCCATCGATAGAAGCTAAGCGCCAGCACCAAACATAGAATCAGAAGTGTGGGTTAGCGGGCAGACCGACTTTGTTTCCGTTCACGCCAGCCTTTTGCAAGAGTAGGACTGGGAAGGTGGTCGATTGATCGTACGTCAAGTTTGTTGTTGCTATTTTGGGTCGGGGGGCGGGAGATCAATGTCTAACTATTTTCGGTCTAGATTTGACATCCTTTTGCATCGCCATACCAACCTGTATCAATACTGTCTGTTACCAGATATACCAGCGTTACCGTCATCTTACGATACCAACCAAGTTTTCTATACTTCCCGTCTGATCCTATAATCTGCTCAACATCCAGGATATTTCCTGCCGGAGAAAATCCACCTCTGTGGCAGTGTCACCTATATCATTCCCTCGCTCCCTCCAATTTCTTGTCATACCTCCAGCAATTGTTTATCCTACTTCGATAATTCCAACTCTTCATTTCTATTCTCCCTTGGTCACTCTCAACCATTGAACGAAGACCAACCTCAAAAACCTCCTCTCCAATTTGACTCCACGTGAATCCCATACACACCTCAAGACCTTTCATCCTGAGCAATACAGCACTGCTGGACAGTACAATGGCTCCACGACCTATACTTGCACCACTCAAGACTCCGAAGAACGTAACCTACCCTTCAGAGCTTCAGGACACCCCATTGATCAAGCACGAGGACAGTCAATGTGAAGCAGGAAATAGACTCTCGGTCCTTCCACCCAAGGCCTACACAGAGTTTCTCAAAGCTTTGAGTCCAGCATATGCTAGTCCCGAAGGCATCAATGGGAGTTACACCAGGTGGATGATGAGTAAGACTCTTCCGTCTCCATCGTCAGTGCCATCAACTGCATCAACCGTCTCTTTCTCCGACACTGCTGAAGTAAAACCCACGGCCACTCCACTATCTCCATCACCAGCTGCACCTCAGTCTGCTAAGGAACCTACTCATGTTCGACGCCCTCGTATCTCACCTTCATACATCTACTCGCCTGTGTCGCTAAAGTCTCCCCGCAGCCCTTATAAAGTACGCACTCTCTACTCGCCTATGGACCGAAGAGCAAAGAACCTGGATTCTCCGCTATATGCGAATAGCGGAACCTTTACCATCCAGCATGTCGTCACGCACACGGTTACTTTCAAGCGTGCCCCTTCGCTTGAACCACCACCTAAGGGCAAGCGCAGAAGAACTCAAAATGTCTAAAGAAGCAAACAAGCGTCGACTTTACTATCTGAAACTATCATGCTATTTCTACACATAATGGGTTTTTTCTTTTGATATACGTACGGAAAGTCAAAGCTGTCATCTCATTCCTGTTTCCAATCATTTACGAGTCGAGTCTTGATCGTATCATTCTACAGCCATCCATCTGCATGCCTTGCTTACTGTTACTGCAGCCTCTGATTCTGACTTTTTTTTTTTCTTTTTGTTATACTTATCTGTGGTCTCTGTGGGCGCTTTTTTATTAGAAGGGCTAGCATCCAGATCCTGGCGGTCTGGTATGCGGACGGTATGACCGGAGGGAAACGGAGTTGGGTGATTCTCTTTGCTGTTTTAAAAGCCATCCTACAAGCGGCTGGGTCGAAGGGAGAAGATGTTTCTTGCCTGACAGAGGGTCTTTGAGTCAATGGCGTCTGGGAACATGAGCGCTGCATCTAGCATTGAGCCAATGAAATGAAGAATACTCTCAGAAGCTGTTTTGTCCCCAACTCAATCTCTCCAACCACATTCAACCACTCTGTTGGATATCGCTTAAAATCAAGCCAAGCGCTCCTTGACCTTCGCGAAGTTCAACCGAGAGGTTGACAACAATCTGGAAAAGGCGCCTTGACGCCTACGAAGGATTATGGCGCGCTAAAACCAACATCTTGCCCCCCCACGTGTCAGTCCACTCTTAGCGCAACATGACTCTGCGTAGAGAAATTCTTTGTCTATGTACAGTTTTGGGGGGGGGGGGGGGGCGCAGCGATGTTCTATGGCTCCTGGCGGCTGCCAAAGGATTGCTTGGCATAGATCTTGAGATCCTTGGGGATGACCGCCAATACTGTGAGCCTACAGCGTCCGGTAAGCGATCATGATCTAACCATTCTATTGTGGTCTCATACTTGTGCAAGAGCAATAGAATAAGCTTGTACTAATCAATGCAATCAGTCCCTGAAAGCAGTTAGGCTTGGTTGTAAGACGGTGATGTATCATTATTGATCTCGGTACTGTACAGCCTGTAATCTGTATATCTGTAATACTATGTATTACAACTATCACCATACACCACGGTTTGACATCAGTCCCGTGCATCAACTATCTTGCAATTATCAAGCCAAATATGGAATCATCAACGTTCAATCCTTGGCTAGAAAGAGCTATTGCATCTCATACAGGATCAATTCATGTCCAATGCTTTAGCTTGTTAGATCATTGATCGCTTAGGGTGTAGTACCATATGCAGCTATACTTGACTATTGCAGCTTACAATTATAGAACACGATGCGAAGTGGTGGCAAGTGAAAGCAGGAGCTTCCAAACTCTATCAATATCAAAGCTGTTTTTTACAGCGGCATCTCTAATAATGTTTCTAAATAAAGTAAGCCCTTCAAATTAGCATGCGCATCGAAGCTGGGCAATTTGTATGAGGTGCAGTTAAATGTGCGCCAGATATCACTGTTGGTCCAGTATTTCAGGGTCTGCATGCAACCACATGGATTAAGCTGCGATGTGCCGTGGATTCTTCAACCTTGTTTGTGGGTCTGTGGCCGATCTGGAGAGGGCTGTGATTCGATCAGGGGATTGTCTCTCCCCATGGGTATTGAATGCATGAGATAGAGTAGACGAGGTTGATCATATCTTGCCTGTAATTAGGTGACATAAACAACGATAAGTGCATACAGCTTCTACCAGGATAGAAAATCAAGCGCTCGTCTGTCCTATTCTTGGAATGTTGTGGATGTGGGATAAAAAAAGAAACAGTATCAAGCTTAACTTTCCATAACACAGGAAAGATCGTGAGGGGGAATGCCAATCAGCTACTCTCCTGGACATTGTTGCAGAATAAGGCAGTTGGATCATGTCTTATTGCTGTGATTGTTGGTCTTGATTTCATCGAATGGATTGATGGCACGGTCGCTGGGCTCAAACAAGGCTAGCTTGGCCCGAGCGTCCTGTCACTCCGGGCCAGGTGCGGGGGGAGAGGGAGGCAACTTGAACCCTAGAGTTTCCCGGCTGACTGGCAATCACACACGCATTATCACAACTGCATGGTTGGCTACTGTCAGCGCTAACTTGCAGCTTCTTGCATTAGTCGCGGCTAAGTGCTCCTATTTTTGGCTTCCACCCACTCTTCCCGATCTCTCAATCTGAAATGCATTCTTGTAGCCGGTCTCTGATTAGCTGGTTGCTCTTTCCTCCCTTCTCCCCTCTTCTCTCAACTTTTGACCTAATCTCATACTGATACTATGAGCGAGCTAAACATCTTTTTTTAGATCATTCATCCCACAATCATGAGTAATAATCCCATGTCCTATTTTTGGAACCACCATGCATCTATTGTTGCGAACGGCTTTGCTGTAGCGGGGCAAAACTTCGTTCATCCGAACCACACCAAGCCTTGTTAGCCGCCGGGTACTACGCTGCGAGACCTGAAGATTCCAAGTTTAGAACAAACCACTACCACTAGCTGACAGCCCTACATGCTGTTCGGAAATCTCTAATGCCCCTCTCATTTCCCCTTGCCTCCATAGCACGCTGTAGTGCCAAACTTCGTCACTTGTCGTTTCCAACCTCGGCGCGAAGTTCAAGTTCAATGCCCCGATTGCCAGTCGCTTAGTGCGTTTCTTCAAGCATCGGTGAACTCCTATGTCTACGCGCCCTTCTATTTCTGTCTGCGAGAATGAGCTATATACTAGACTGTGATGTAAAGTTTGGGCTATGAGCAATTTCGGGAATGTCGACTAGGAGCAGTAGGCGATAGCCGTTGCCTGCTAAACCGATCTCCTGGTCTCCACCTTCAGTAGTGCTTCTCCTGCAGCCCACCCAGAGGCCGGGGTCGCCCACTTAGTGGGGTACTATTTTTGGACAATCCAATTTCAACCTCATGAGTAGAGACAAATTATGCGATTCCTCGTCTTGTAGAAATTTTCTCATCAATTGTGTAGGACATAATGGTTAGGTTAAAGAGTTGATATCTCCCTCTACAAATATACTCATAGGAAAGAACCTGTGGGACGAAAACTGGTGGCATTTGGGGAGATCTGGTTTGATCGGGATGTTGCACGTTCAAAATGTATAGGGTTACTGGGAAGTAGCTTAAAGTATTCTTGTGGTGGCGGCCGGCTGCGGGTCCCAGACTGAACAGAACTAACCAAATTTAAGCGGGGGAAAGAACTCACATACAAATCATGTTGCTTGGATCATCGATTTCACAGTCGCTCGCTAGCTCCTTACTAACTCTGGCCAACGAGATGCGACATCTCCTGGATGTATGCTATTCTTATCAATGCCATATGTGACCGGCATATTCGAATCCATCTTGAGTGAGATGAACATCCCATCCATTGGACCACAAATGACGGTCGATCCTCGCCGAATGATTCATAGGTCTATATCTGCTACCCCTAATACAACCCCAGCAGCCAACGCAGCCATAGTCATCACCCTAAACTATATCTTAGTCTCGGCTCCAGATCCCGCATTGCATCTGATCGAATCAAGCCACTTCCTCATCAAACGATTGTCCGTCTCTAGCACTATCTCTCATTCCAATACTGCGTGCCACTGCACGCTGTCTCGGTACGATATTATTAGAAATGGAGATTGACATCACGGCGCTTGCAGTCAGACTTTGAGGCATATCTTCTGTCTATTGTTGCTTGCATGATCTATTTGTGGAATGAGTTCTTGATATCATTTTCCTCCTTCGCCTGCTGTTAGAAGGTACTGTGTACGATACTGTAATGGCTGCCATTTACCATACATACCAGTAAATAACGGTAAGTTACCTTCTCGCGGGTTGGTGAGAATTCCTGACTTCCATCCCTGCGCCTCCTTCCATCTGTTTTCTATTGCCCCTCTTTCTCAATGGACTAACCTCCGACTTGAATCATACTTTTCACGAATCGGAAAAAACCAAGCATTATACTCCTTGACTAATTTCCTCACTTCGCTTTTATCTTATAATGTCGTCATTTCCCTCAAGGTTGACTCCCCTTTTCGTCAGATCAGTCATGATTGACCACCCATTGTCAGAGTACTGACCTATGCGCCCAGAAGAGCATCCCTCACACAGATTCTGCGGACAAAGAAACAACTCTGATTCTCCTGGGCCTATGTTTCTTGTAATGAACTCGGCTTGTCTCCCCCAAACCATGATGAATGCAAGGGACGTCTTGTTGAGTATCTCTGTCTCCCTGGCCGTCAATTGACTTGAAGGGAAATGGCTTCGATCCTCACAGCGAACTTGCCGATATTGCCTCAATAACCCTTATCCCATAAGCACCGCCTACTTGTGAGCCGGGTTTATGCCTCCTTCCTCCAGATCAGGATCGCCGGATCGTTCTACTCGTTTCGGACATTCTCGTTCCCAACGCTTGGGCGGTGCGGTAAAAAGTTCTACCGTCAAGTTCGAAAAAGTTACGACGTCCCTAGGACGAATGCATGGAGAAATGGCAGATTATGATGTTCAAAACACTACTGGGTTTTATCAACGACCTGGAGCTTTGTTGGCGATAAGTGGCAGAATAGTCTGAGACTTGCATCCTATGCCAGTAAGTCAACAATCTCGTCCAGGGATGGCATACAATCAATGCACATTGGTCCCTATCGGCTGACGAAATCCGCCAGGGTGGTCTTTTGTCAGCTCCTGCAACATTGAACAATGGGCTTCCGCCATTAAGAGCAAGATGGCGCGTCACATATAACCAGTCATTTATACAATCTGCGATGGCAATAACCATTCTAGGAGATTGCTCGAATGGGCTGGTTAGGCCGTTAGTGCCTGCGAACTTATACATAGCAGTATCCTTGTTTGCCATCTTTCTTGTGCTTAACCCCGTCACTCGTGACTTCGGTTCGACCGAGAGAGCATTACGCTAACGAGTCGGATTCTCGGGACGGTCATCGAATTCCTGCGTCTTCTATTTCGGGCTCAATACAGTGGGCTCGGAGTAGGCTCCCTATAGATAGAGGCCATGCGTCTTGGTGACGATGCGGGCTGGCTGGAGCATAGCAAAGTTCTTTGCTGAGGAGTGAGCGCTCCAGTATTAAAGAAAGTCCTTGAGGCTCGGTCTCTCTTGTGTTTGAACAATGGCCTATGCGATCGACTGACCCTACCGAACCCGCTACTCTTTTTAGATTGGTTGGTAGAATTGGGATTTCAAAGGCTCTAATATCCTCGGGAACTGTTGGCCCCACGGATATGGGTTGGTTTTTGAGACCATCTTTAGGCTGGATCCTCAATTCCCTGCTAGTAGCTAGGTCGGTTGGAGTATCAGACTCGAGCCACCCTCACTATGCTGCCATGAACCCCTGGACATAATTGTTCTTTCTATCCCTCAAATCACCAATGAAGTTTCCTAACTCAACCCCTCACACACGATCACTAGTACCCGGGCATACAGCTAACATGTGCAGATGTGTAACTGGATATTATCAATTGCATGGATGGGTGCAGTTCTGTTAGATCAATATATCGGCCCCTTCGGACACCTGGGTTGTGTCTCCGCCATAGTACCCATGCAGTGTCATATAAGCAGCTGCTTGGCAGATGTTTATATAAGAATAATCAGACCCGAAGCCAGACAGTCAGTCTTGATGATTCTCGCGCAACAAACCAGTCATTATCCCGTTCTCAAAAAAGCCGTGAGGGAGGTTGAAGATATTTTTCAGCTTCGGAAGGACCGCGGAATGTGTCGCAGAGCCGATTGATTGATACAGATGACCCACTTGACACCAGAATACCAGCATGAGGTAGCCGTAAATATGACCGATTTCATGTTAAGGGCGCAAAGAATACGTACCTGTAGAATGGGCTTGTGGAGGGGGGGGAGTTCCTTCCTAGTTAGACAGCTGATTCTAGGATGAGACAATCGCGTAACTCTGCCGTATGCATAATGGCACTGTCTTAGTGGTTTGAGGTGTAATAGATTTGGCCACTGCGACATCATCAAGTGGGCATCCCGTGATTGTTCCGTGAGATCACTTCTAGTGCCATTGAGACATGAAGTTGATACGAAAGAAATTTATCACGGCAGCCTTAGGCTGACTCTCAAGTGGGAAGGTTTATGAGGAACGACATCGGGTTAATCCGATACAATTATGCTCATTCAAAGAATCGGGGAGTTGGCACTCATGTAGTGACAAAGAGCGAGCAATAATTTTATTCAGACTAAGAGGATCAATACATTGTGTGAACTACAGATGACGTCTCCGTCTTCATGTTTGATCTACCGAAGTTCTCGGTAGGTAAGCTTTGAGGGTATCGAGATCCGATTCTATTGCCACTTATGATTCGGATTAGGATCTAGAAGACATCGCCGATTCCTTGCTGATGAAGATCTTGTATGACGTTTAGATTATTGGAGCCATCACAACATAACGAAGGTTTACGCTCTGGGTTCGATGCAGTGTTGGTACGTATGGACAATAACAAAAGCAATATATATAGTACTTGCAACAGATAGTCCGACTAACACTAGGCAAAGGGTATGCAATATAGACAGGGAATTATACATCAAAAAGAGTTCATTCCAAGTACAATTCACTGTTGAGAGCAGATCTTTGGCGTCAATCGTTTCCATCGTGGATGCTGTGGTCGTCTGCGCCATGGTAATCTGAGATCGGATGTCGCCTGGAAAATAAGAACAGAACTTGCAGCAACAGACAGGAGAATTCCATGCACATAACTGTCTGGAAGGGAAAATTGGAAAAATGCAATGAAGGGGAATCGCAAGACGCTTAAAAGTGAAGTAAATGCACTGAAGGTTTTTGTTTGGGACTATGCCTCCTGCTCCTAAACACCTGAACGAAATTTGAACCGGAGATTGGATCTCTGAATCCTGTTGCACTCGCTGACGAGTAAATAGGTCAGACACGAGAACAATGCCAGGAAGAGATGACGAAATTACATACCAGAGATGACCCGTGAGGTATATACAGATAGATTAAATCAGAAGATAGCGCCAGCCATTCCGGCTCATTATGTCTCGCCAGTGAACCATTTGCTTTCTGAGAGGGCGCCCAATTGTCTCAACTGGAGGAGGTCGGGGCGCAGGACCCGTATTCTTGTCGAGATTCATGGATGGTAGTAGATAATTTGCACCGGAGTATAGCGGAGTCATCGGCTCGTCTGATAGTTTCCAAGTTTCCTTCAACACCCGGTACATTCGACCAAAACTGCCATACTCGGCGGCATCGCCAATTGCAGTTGTTCTCTGGGCCAGTATGTCGCGGAAATTGCTTCCTGGGGTCGAATAGACACCCGCGATTAGCAGGGGCCAGACCAGGGTACGATCATAACCGTAAGGGCCTTCTGGAATAAATTGGAGAGTGTCTCCAACCGCTTGAACAAGGTTGGCGGTGCTTTGTTGGGAGCGGTCGAAGCCAGGAACGAGAGTCGAGAGGTAAACCCGAGCTGCCGCCCGAAAGGTTGCAGTGATATTCAGGGTCAATTTCTTAGGGTCAATTTGGCCGGATGAAGAGACGGGAGCTTCTAGTGATTTCGCATCCGTGAATCCCAGCTGGGTAGTCAGCGCTGAAACATGGTGGCAGATGGTGTAGTCATCGAGGCGACCCTCCGTCTTTAATGCATCAAGACACGCAATCTCTGAAATGATGTACATCACACTATCATCGCAACCCATAAGGTCCCGCAAGCCTGACGATACTCCATTGAGATGCTTAGTGCGATAGGTGTGAGCAAACCGAGGGGATGTTCCAAGCATCGTGGCCCCGAGGATATCGATCCATGTCGAGAGAGATGTGCTGAAAGGCAAAGGGGTGAACGGAGTTGGCTCATTGATTCCGAGCTTGTTGACCAGATCTGCGACTGCTGTGAAATGATCATACCAAGGAATATCTGGAAGGTAGTCGTCAGGTTCTCCCACGGCACAGTGGAAAAAGATCATCGCAAGCGTTGCATCTAAAACTTTGTCATGATTATCATCTGAGTCCAGTGCTTGGCAGAGTGCCGAGATTGCAGCATAGCGATGTCGCATTATGTCGTCAATTGATTCGTTCTCATCACCCCAGCTAGAGTTAGCATTGAGTGTCTTGATATGCAGCGCTGAAACACTCAAACAACAGTGATAGTATGACTTGTTGGTCTTCAGTGCCCGCAGGATCTCATGCGTTCTATGAATACTCTGTGGATGAGCATCCAATACCGGGAAGATGATCTGTAACAAGTTGTCGACGAAGTGGTTAAGAAGTGGCTTCTCTGCTTTGCTCACGTTCATTGTTCGCAGATAAGTCGACAATGGTTTATCTTGGTGTTGAAATCGGGATGAGCCGACCTTATATTGAGTTTGAGACAGAAAGCTACCCCTACCAGTAATTCCTTGAATGGCCAAATGATTGGGTCCTGAGCTAGTTGGTGTGGGTAGCCGATTCGATGGTCGCCGGGAGGGTCGCCGTGATCTTAGCTGAGTGCTTTGCTGGGGGTTTCGTTGGTGCAATCGCTCGGGAGCATGCAGAGCCTCTGGGTATGCATTTGGAACTTGTTGTTGAGGTACTTCCAAAGGTGGTTGAAGAAATGACTGTGAGGGTAGCGGTACAGATACCTGTGGTGGTAACTGCGGGTGGAAGATTGAAGGTAAGTCCGATGTTAAAGACTGCGGCATCTCGTGAGATAGAGGTTCGGGTAGCGTTTGTGTGATTGCCTGCTGTTGCGATTGAGCCATGTGAAGGTGTGGTACAATCTGCTGTGGGTCCTCTGGGAGCTGTAACTGCTGCGGTAGCTGCTGCATCTGAAACTGACCCGGCATTTGAGCTTGCGGATCCATCGTAGTGTACATAGGAGTCACCGGGTGCTGCCACAGTGGCTGCTGACTGTTGAATCCAGCTTCCCACGGCGAAGACATTGCGGGCACTGCCGGGGTAGGTAAAGCCGGACTGTACGCCTCATTTGAGCTTAATTGTGATAGAGAATCACTGTAATCCTCGAAGTCGTTCGAAGATGGAAGGGTATGGTCAATGAATTCTATGTGCAAGAAGTGTTTAGCATGGTGCTTGATCTCATGCCACTGGTGCTGAATCATTACCTTGAAGGTCCTTCTCCTTCTTCATGACCTTTGTCACCCGAATCCTTTTCTTGATTCTGTCTCTGTGTATTTTGCGCTGTTCTAGGCTTCTCCACCAAGATGGTTCGGTGTACTGGCACAGAATGCCAAGCTTATTGCAATTCAGACACCGTGGGCGTGTTTCGTCGCACTTCTTTGCCCGTAGTCGACAGGTGTAACAGCCTGTATTTGTTGAAGAGAGTCAGTCGTCAGTGCGCCGGACCCTCATCTGCATAGGAATCTCTTAACTCAACATACCAGACCGCGAACGCCGATATGACCGAACAATCCTGTCACCTGCTGCTATAATACTACTTTCATCCATATTCTCATTCGGCACCGCCAATTCTGCACTGGTTGAAATAGAGCTGGACATGATGGGTGTAATGGTTTCTTGGTGACGAACTCAAGAGCTGATATAGTGGTAGTATGGGTTCGCAGGAGTTGGAATAGCAGCGAAGCTCTGATTGGACAATCGAACTGTTCATAGACCGGTATAGTGCGATAAGGCATGCACAAGGCTCGTGACGTGCCAGCCTCAGAAATAATGTCAAGTATTAGAAAGGCAAGGGTGAAGCTTTCTGAGTGATGTTAAAGAGGGGTTTATTTTCTCGGGTGTCGACTAAGTAGGAAGCTTGAATTCGAAAGTGGAAACCTGAGGTTGAACATGGTGCCTTGATATCTCTGGAGATGGGGACATTTAAGAGTAGTTTGCGATAAAGCGTCATGCTATGATGCTTCTATTTTTTGACGACGAAGGCGGTAGATCTAATTGTGGATGCATGGGTGCATGAAGATGGAACCAACAATGCGAACTGCGGGCGGGGAAGATCTGATGCGAGCGACAACTAGTGGGCGACTAAGAGCTAAATTTGGGAGCATTGACTTGAGGCCCTTGAGGTGCCTGGGGTGGTTTACATCAAATTAGGATGCAGAGAAACAGCCAGGGTCCCCCTCATCAACGCCTGCACCCTAATTACTCCTAGTCCCCTAGTAAGTGGTTAGTGGTCCTTTGGCGCCCGCACCTTTCTTCCTTCCTCCCATGATGACAGGAGCCGGCGCCATTAAGGTACGGGGGGGTCCTTATACTACCTTCAGCACAATCTCTTCCTGCCGTACTCAGACACATCAACCCACGTCTATTTCAATAAGCAGCACCTCTTCTTCAGCACTATCTTCCCGTTTTTCATCGCTTTGTAGCTCTGATGGGGGGCATACTGTTCGATTTCGCCCTTCTTGTTCCCCATCAAACCATGAGAAACAATTCTGCTGGCGCTTAGAAGTCTCCCAACATTCATTGGCCGCCAGGTACGTTGGAATCAACTAAGTCCTGTTTAGATGGCCCTCAGGGCGACTGATGAAACAACTGTGGGCGAAAAAAGACTGTGAAAACACAGCAAGAGGTGCATGCCAAGCTTCGCTTTCCCCTCCACCATTGGCTGTCTGCACCAGCCGCCGGCGGTTCGGTGCAAGTCTATGGTCTCAACGATGGGCGCCAAAAGGCACCCGCTCTGAAAAACCAGCCAGTCTGAGCCAACCAAGAGCCGACGAAGAGATACATGGCCCGTGCAGGAACATCTGTCCTGATAAGATCTGATTTGTCCCATCTGTGAACAACTTCATACTTGACAAGAAGACATCCTTTACTTAGCAACATTTAACCGCCCTCTCATCGATTGATTGATGCTTAATTGCTCTTTTTGAGCGGCTACAGATCTCAATTTCAAGAAGACGAACTTGTATAGCCGCCTAATTTATTCCCATAGTCTGCAGCTGTCACTGATCTGATCTTCAAGCTCAGTGGCTTCCTATTAATAAAGACTTTTTTATTCGTGGACCCTTTGATTCAACATGCAGCTAATACCTGATTTCTATCCAAGGACCAAGGACCAAGGATATTTACCGGCAAGATCGGACTTTCAGGGCTTGATACTATGCATCTAAGCGCACAGGTTCATAATTAGCATCACTTCTGCATCAAAGATGGCATAGTGGACCTTTGGAACCGTTGAAGAGCCTTGACCCATCACCAGCATTACCGACCGGCTGGTTCTTGTCGCCATTGAACTGACTCTAACCAATGGCGCGAAAATAACATGGTCATCAGCCTCAAGATAGCGGCTTCATGGGCGCGATTCGTGATGGCATTCAATAGCAGAGCTTCCATACGGTAAGCGCCGGACATAGATGCTCATCCCCAGATCTTGGGGGCATCTCATGTCAAGTGAAACATGTGTTGGTTTTGATTAAATTCACTGACTGTGATCTCTATGTGCAGATGATATACATCATCTAGTCTTGTGTGGTTCATCCTTGGATGTATAAAGGCTGATGCTCCTGCGGCAACTGCAAGTATGATGTGCCACTATTGTCTTAGAGACCTAAACCCCGCATACAAACTCGTGGCGATCTGTTTCTTAACAACATTGATTCGCAGCTCCGATCTCTGAGCTCGGGTCTTCTCTACAAGAGCACGCATTGCATGAGATGTGCATGAGTCCCAAACCTTTGGTCTTGCACGTATCGAATTAGTATGTGCTCCCTATCCATAAATCGGCTCGTTTACCTACATGCTTGAGACTGAATTGTTGAGCAGGAATGCAGCTGACTGGTACAGACAACAACATCGCCTCGCTAGCGCCGCATATAAAGCACGTGTTTGATTATGTTGAGTGACAAGCAAAACAATAGTTATTCTGGCTAATGTCTTTCTAGATTCTCAGTTCCGCGCGGACTAAGCATTTTCACTCGGAGACATGAGCCACGAGTGCTGATAATGATGACCGGAATACGTTTTCAGCTATAGGCAGTGCGAGGTGCAACAATTAGTGTCTATCGGGCTCTCTTGCCCTCACTACATTTGGTATTTTTCTACCTCTCTACCTTGAGTGTTGAAGCTGCCGACCGGTGACCCTACACGGTACGGGTTCTTGCTAAGGTATTTAAACAGCATCATGACCCCTGGCCCATTGATTGTATGGTCAGATCGCAGGCTAGATCGGAATCCCGGAGCCTATTGAAGAATAGCCTGGCCACGATCCATCCAAGATTGGTGTGTTGTACGCAGGAGAAACTAGAGGCCGGCATACCCGGACATGCAGGTGAGACATGCGCATATACATTACATGATGCAATCTGCACACCGGAAGAAAGATAATATGAATTGCAACTGACTGCGGTCTAGAGAATGGTTGTACTTGTTGAACTGTGTCGAATGACTGTGAAAGGTACCAAAATGGAGTATACGAAAGTGAATCGAAGAAGAGGACAACATCGCCCCGGAAGCCATCTGCACAGCAACATCAGCCTTTCTTCAGGAGCAATTCAATTACATGGGAAATTAGAATAGTAGAATAGCGCATCAGAAGGAAAGACAGCTGTCAGGTGTGTGTTGATATTAAAACGACGGCCTCGAAACCGGGTGCACGAGTGCAGGGAAGTGGGCGATATTTGAAGGGCCTGATGCGGAATTGTGACATGCGAGTCCAGGAACGCCTCGTCACAAAGACTGTCACATCCGATGAGCTTTTTCTCAATTGAGGGGTAGTAGGCCGCCCGTACAACCGTGCAGCTGCATCATGTTCTGTCTATACGTTACAGGACTTGGAAGAACCTAGACTTATGCCCTGCCCAGACAAGATTGTCTCATCTGTCCCAACATGGGATTTACTGGGCTTCGAGACTACTATTCCTGGAGTAATTAACGCCGGCATGACCACAGATCGGACCTTAAAGCTCTTCATGAAGCTATATTTATCCTCTTTGATGAGTTCAACTCGGATGGGCCAACCCCGTTTTCCGTCACCTCTCACGATCCCGTCGTCACAACAGTAGTGTGCTGGTCAGCCAAACAGATGGCTGAGACGGCCCCTCGCCGTGTGCCAGGTCCTCTCAGAGCACATGTCTGGGTTTATGCAGGATGAGCAACTGCGCCAATCAGACATTCAGGGCAGGCTGAACGAGCAGGTCCGAAGCGCTGGCAAATTCCCGGCTTGCAGCAGAGCAACAAATCATCTTCTCGGGGCACGGGCCGCGAAGGTGACGACGCGACTCGATTCGACAGTTGCCAGTCATCCCCGCTTCATGCAACTGCATGCTTAATCTGTCACATCCACCATCCTTCCCAAATCCATTCATTGCCATGTATCCCTGGTAACTCGTCGTGACATGTTCTTTTTTTAACTCACTAGAAGAACGGCCTTCACCGACTCGGGTATACTTATACACCCAAATCTCCTGTCCTCGGTATGTGTTTCTCCCTCACTCCATACTATAATCCTAAATTTGCCCTCTGGGGAAGCCTGTCCCCCTCCCTGCATTTACATCTAGCCGCATTCCCCTTCGTCTAGACTTCCCTCGTCGCACTCCCCACTCTCAACTCTCCCCGTGGCCTTTCAATTCTATCCACAACGCTCTCGACCCCGTCTGAAACGTCTCCTCCTTGGCTGGTCCAAGGGATTCATATCATGATGCACTACTTTCCCACGATGATTCACGACCCGCCGGTGTCGGATACCGACATGACCGAGATTTATGATACGGACTTCGACTCAGATTCGTATGACTATTCAGAAAGCTCAGGCCACATGAGTGTGGGTTCGGTAAGTGACTTTAGCCAGCAGACAATGGAACAAACATAGGCATGCTAACATAAATCTCTAGCTTGGAACGGAAAGTGTAACAACAGCATCCACTCCAGATGACATCAAAACCCCAGACTCAACCGGTCTTACCGGGTTTCATTTCCAGATCGATGAGAATCCAGTCAAAGGTCCTATGGGCCCTCACCTTTTCCGAGTCTCATCGGACTACACACAGACATCATATGGCCTCGAACTAGCTACGGAAGAGGTTCCCATCAGTGCCTCGACTCCACTCTATTATTCGGCTTCAAAGCTAGAACCTTTAAGAAGAGACACACCTGTACCCAATTGCGATTCGACACAAGCTCCGACACAAGCTTCGACAGTGCCTCAAACCGAGTCACGACGGCCGAGTCTTGATGCGCTCAGCGTACTGGAGTGGTCTCCTCGAGATGTTGTCTCGTGGTTGCAAAGCCTGGAGTTTGATGAGTCTGTCATTGAGAAATTTTTCATCAACGATATCACTGGGTCCATTTTACTGGAACTTCAAGCTGAAGATCTAAAAGAGCTTGACATCCAATCCTTTGGCAAGCGACACCGCTTGATGAGCTGCATTCGAAAACTTCGGAGCACTCCTTCGCCTAACACTTGTGGCTCCCAGAGTGAGTTGGATCCTACTTCCCGTGAAGCCACATCTACGCCAAACACAACTGCCGCCGATGTTGGCGTTGACTGCACTACACCCAATTCGGAGCACGACAAAACCCACTCCAAGTCTTCTCAGCACCGCCGCCGTCGGCGCAACAAGAGCCGCAGCGGTAATGATGTTGTGCCTGAAGACTCTGTATCGATCGTGGCGATCGAACAATTGTTGCCTAGGCTTCACACCTGTTCCAAGGGGGAGAACTGTCGCAAATTCCAGAAGCAACAAGTCAAGTTGACAAGAATGGCAAAGGACATCCCAATCGAATGTCTAGGTGGCTCGGTTCTCATTACCGGAGATCCAGGAAACCCAGCTACTGCTCAGAACCTGGCCAAGACACCCAAGTCAGATATCACACCTTCCTTGGTTGCCTCATCAGATGCTTTGGGACACAATCAAACGTCTGGGTTGGAACTCTCGCCTGCCAAACTGGATGGTGTGCAGCCTCGGGATCCGCAGGAAAACGTTCGCAACTTCCTGAACTTCCAACGCCTGAGCAAGCTTCAGCCGGCAACTGATCCTGCAACCCCTCCAATTGAGCATCTGTCACCTTGTGCCAGCTCTCCTGGATCCACTAGAGGGAATGCGACACTCTCCGAGAACCTTCGCCATCTTCCAAAGCTTCGAATTCCAAGCACCCACACTGAAGTCAGCTCTGTACTCTCCCCGAACTATTCCGCCCAGCGTACCATCACCCCCTCTGTGCTGCGGAAGCATCACCCATTTTCCCAGCAGAGTGCCATGAAATCTCCTAAAGTCAATGGAGTAGCTGAATCACCTGCAGACTTTTACCGCATTGATCCTCACTATGGGCAGAGTACGCCACTCTCTGAAGTCGACGTTCCTGTGACCGCCATTCCTGCGGGGCCCATCACTCGCGCCTGCTCACAATCCGTACCCCCAGACATGCGCTTTGGTGGACATATGTATAATGTTCCTAATGTTGTTTCTCGGCCAGCTTCCACCAAGCCTGAAACCTCCCGAAGAAATGGATACCTTGCGCCCGGTCACCATGGACAGAAGACTGGTCGTCTTCAGCAGCGTATTATGTTGCCACCAATCGAGACTCCTGAAGATATGGAGAAGACACCTCGAGCGGCTCACTGCAAAGGCCCCTTCACAACCAACGGTCCCAATGGTGTCAGTCACAGTGGTTGGATGAAGAAACGGAAGACCAATCGGTTCCTACGCCACGACTGGGAAGATCATCACTTTACTTTGCGAGGTACCCAACTCGCCATGTATTCTGATGAGGATGCTTCCCGCCGCGACTCTAAGGCTTTAGAGTATATTGATGTTGACGACTATGCTGTTGCATGTTCGTCTCTACCTTCGAGCTCAAAGTTGACTGCCGCTTTCAAGAAAACTGTTCTCAAGCGTCAGGACACAGCACAAGGAACAAGTGCATTTGCGTTTTCTCTGATTCCTTCTCCCACCAACACTACCTTCGACAAGAAGGCGCTCTTCATGAACGGCCCCAAGGCGCATCACTTTGCTGTCAAGACCCGCGACGAACGCATTGACTGGATGAGAGAGTTGATGCTGGCCAAAGCGCTTCGAAATGGCCGTGCAAATGCCACTTCTATTACTCACAACGGCAATTTTATCTGAAAGCTTGTTAGCTACTATCTCTTCATGTTTCCATCAGTTCATACTTCCACCCATACTCGATACCCAATGCTTTACTTTTTGTTATCTATCATGCACTGCACTACCTTTCTCCTTTGAGGAGTACTTTGTTTTCCCTTCTCTTAACATCATGACGTGACGAATTTCTATTTGATGTCTCTTTCTTGTCAGTATACCCCTCCACACCGCATGTGGTGGAGAACCCTTTCTTTATGTCTCCTTGTCCGTGACGGGAAAAGCATGGATAGACAGGGTGAATATTTGGCGGCCCGGGCTCGCGCCCGGTCGGCACTACTGAGCATATATAATGACTCGATGATCTGGAGCAGGACCTCCTCATGTACCAGTTTAGAACCAAATACATATTTACACTTGACATCAGATTGAACTTGCGTAGTCATAGTTTACACAAAACCATGATAGCCTTACTCCTGATGATTGACCCCGTCTGGCTCGAAGACTAAGATCTAGTGGCAAGCACTACTTCTTGCTAATGTGATATTGCATAGCAGAATAGTTTCCTTTTTTCTCTTTCGCATTGGGCACTGATATTAGACCCGCGCTCTTCCCGGTCTTAGTTTCTGTTGAAGACGTGTTGAGCAATTATGAGTTTGTGGAGAAATATTAGTCTGCAAGTTCGCGTCTGATTCTTTCACTGCCTAATCTTCAATTTCTCCCACTCTCACTGTTACCCTTTCCGCTGCGACCAATTGTCGGTCAGGCCAACCGGTTTGAGTTCATAGTTAACTTCCCAAGCATCAAGGTCATCTAATCTGGCAGAGCTATTAGGACAGTGTGCTGGGTGCCTGCCAGGTCATCTATCCCCTAAAAAGTTCGTTGTTCAAGGATGGATGGTTGTGATCACACCAGCAAGGGTACAGTAAGACCCTCATTGGCAGTGAGGGAAAATGGGGTGGATTCACCCGGCGGTTAATGGCGGGCGGGGAGTGGCCTGTGCCTCACTACATCCCTGCGTGGCTGCATGCGGGCGTTGCTAATCACGTCCACCGTCTCACAGTATGTCGACCTCGGAAACTCCACCACTTCCCCGCTTCATGCCCGGTCCTGCGTCCATGAGCTGATCCAGCCTTGACATTCGGGTGTCACAGCGGCGGTTCTCTGTCTCTGTGATGGCATTAGCTTTATTCTCTCCGTCCTATCTCTTGCTACCCACTTCCAACTTCGAGTCACAAAAAAAAGGACCTCTAGAGCGCCGGATGCCGCATCTCTCGCAATGCAATGGGGGATGGAAGTCTCGAGTTTGACAGTCATACGGGTTGCAAAGATGAGCGAAAACCAGTACAAGATGTAGTGAAAAGTCCCTGACTATACCGGGATGGGTGTAGACGCCTATCAACCCTGCGTGTGACCAACAATGGATTGTCGCTTTACCTATAGGTAGGCCAGCAGCGCGGCTGGAGGACGACTCCCTTTGGAGAAGACATCCGCTTAATCCTCCTCTGGCTAAAATCCATGAACTGTGCTGCCAATTAATCTTTCTGCCGTTCTTGTTCTGTGTCAATTGGTCAACACGTCAGTTTTGCTCAATTCTTTATCTTGTCTGCCTCATGAGATTCCAACCAGCGTCACAAACTTATTTTTCTTTTTGTGTTCCTATACTTCGTTTCTTTTGCCTTTTCATTCTCGGGCACCCAATTCTTTGCTGGAATACATCCCTTAGCGAGCCTGTCTCTTTTCGTTATCTTCTCTACCCATGTTAACTTCGAAATCCGCTTCTGTGACCCTTGTTGACTCGACCCCTGAAGATACGGCAACGGCTGAGTGACGACTCCCGCACGCAAAGATGGTCCAGTTGACAACGCTCCACAAGGACCTCGTCAAAGTCACTCAGGCAACCCGCATTGTGATGCGCTGCCTCAGTACCGGTCGAGACTCGCAAGAAACTTCGCAGAAAGCCTTGACTTTACTCACCGACGTACTCGAAATCTTGTATCGTATCAAGGATCAGACGCTTTTGGGTGAGGAAAAATGGCACGTGGACTCGATGCGCCTTGAGGGGTTGGGAGAGATTCTTGGATGGCTTCAAACAACAATGCAGACCATCGAGCATTACTTCCAACCGGGGGGTGTGAATGTGGCTTACTTCCGGAAGCACCTCCTGGAGAGGACTTTCTTGCCCCAATTAGAACAATACAAGATTCTACTGCTGCTAGCAATGCAGCCCGACTCAGAGTGCGTGTTCTACCAGCTTATATTAGGGAGTTTGTGCTTGACTAATGAATGTCTCAGTGATCGGTCATCGCTCGATCAAGAAATCAGGTACATCTTGAAGCTGTCGCAGGACTTGGATTGTGGTACGAGTCCCCCAATGGCATCAGGGTTTCAAAGAAGTAAGCCTGCTGACCATCCACAACAGGGCCTAAGGTCGACCTCAAGTTCGAAGAGAATGCGCTCGGTCTTACAAGTCAGCTATGCTCGGAGCAGTTCATTATCCTTGCCGACCTGTGCAACAGACGACTTCAAAACTCCTGTCGCTGGATATTCGACAATGGCGAATACAGAAGATGGCTACTGGGATCCTTCAAAACGCTTTACTGTGTTGGACCGCGTGAGTGCTGACTCGGATGATGAACGTTCCTTGGCCCCTGTGCTAACATTGACTTGTTGGTGGAAGCTGGTGCGGGCAAGACATTTCTCTCGTAAGTCACCTCTCTAAGAACGCAAACAAGGGATTGACTCACGCGGACAAAGATCCACCATCATAGATTCTTTGCAGAAGACGTTCACCTCAACGGACGTTGCTACCGTGTTCATATATTGCCAAGAAGAGAAGGCAAAGGAGCAGACCTCGCTTGAGATTTTGCGCAACATTCTGGCACAGCTCGTATATCGCAAAAGAAGCCTCTCCTACGCTACCTCGTCCTTATATCATTCTGAATCCCTGGCCCACGGAAGAGCTTCACCCAAAGCATACCAAAATGCTATTCGGGCGGAGGTCAATCGATTCTCCAAGGTTTTCTTTGTCATCGATGGCCTTGATATGGTTTCCGACAAGGAGCGCGTCCTCAGCCGCCTGCAGAAGCTACCGGATCATGCACAGCTTCTGGTTACCGTTCGTGAAGTGACACAAGTCGGAAATGCATCTTACATCAGTGTTCTGGGAGCTTCACAAGATCTTCAGATGTACGCTATCTCTCGAATACGGGGTGATCCGGGTCTGAGGACATTGTTCGAGAAAGAATC
Source organism: Aspergillus uvarum CBS 121591 (assembly GCF_003184745.1). Taxonomy (NCBI): domain Eukaryota; kingdom Fungi; phylum Ascomycota; class Eurotiomycetes; order Eurotiales; family Aspergillaceae; genus Aspergillus; species Aspergillus uvarum. Next base: position 52,244 of record NW_020291310.1, on the reverse strand, counting down.
AGACACCCCATTACACGAAGAGGTTATAGATGCTATAGTGGATAAGTGCCATGGCGTGTGAGTACCAATCTTCTGGCCAAGAGCATCTATCTCGCTCTTCACTCAAGCTGACATAATGCGTCAGTTTTCTACTGGCAAAGATACACCTGGATCTTATATCCCGATATACGGACAAAAGTCTTAGAGAGCGAGCCCTGGTCCATCTACCCGAAAGCCTCACTGAGGCCTACGGCGAAGCGATGAAACAGGTAGTGAGCCTGAATTCTAGCGCTGCCCGTTATGTCTACTGGACCTTATATGCACTTCGACCATTGACCGTTGCAGAACTGAAGCATGCCACCAACAGCTATACAATAGAGAAGCAGGACGAGGGCATGACATTTGAGCACTTCTTACATGTTCAGAGTGCCGGGATTCTGACGGTTGATGCTGTGTCGGGAACTGTCCGGTTCGTTCATAAAACAGCAAAGGAATATCTAAGCGGCACTGTTGCCCGCGTTTTCTTCCCTACGGCCCAGAAGGAAATTGCTGAAACTTGTCTGGCTGCCATCACGCCGGATGAAGTCATCGATGATTGTTACTATCATAAAGCTGCCACACCACGTACCAAGAGTAGCGGATTTATCGGCTACGCAGCCAGGTATTGGGGCTATCATGCTCGTGATGTCGCTGACGATGAGCAAACCATCCAAGTCCTGACTAAGACATTCCTGAACAAATTGCTTTGGCGGCGACCTCCCATGAAAGAACCAGGCACAGAAAATCGAGTCCCGCAAGATCTAGGCTTGGGACACTACCCCGAGGACTGGTCTGCGCTTCATATCCTCGCCTTCTTTGGAATCATTCCTAGATCGAAGCGACTTATCCTCCAAGGCGCCAATGTAGATGCGAATGATAACTCGCTCAAGTTCACGCCACTGCACTGTGCAGCTTATCGGGGTAATGAGGAAATGATCGAGCTTCTGCTGGATCACGGAGCTGATCCCAATGCCGTGACCCGAGACGGCAACACGGCTTTGCACTTGGCTACGCAGTACGGTCAGCGCAAGGCCATCAAGGTGCTTTTTAACCGGCGTATCAATCCCCAGATTGCGAATAAGAAAGGCGCTACGGGCCTGCAACTCGCGGTGGGGACCGAGTCCGACGAGACGACAATTCCACTGCTTGTAAAGAACAAAATGGGCGTCAATATCCGGAACATCCATACGGGCGACACAGCACTCCATCTTGCTGTGAAATACCGACGACCTCGCATCATACTCTTTCTTCTTGACCGAGGTGCATCGATCGACATGACTAACGAAGACGGCTTCACGCCACTTCAATTGGCGGCCAGCACAGATAACTGTGAAGCAATCTCGCTCCTGCTTCAACGGTGTGCCCAAGTGGAAGCCCGCTCCCTGTCTGGTTTCACAGCATTGCAGCTGGCGGCGCACGCCAAGCACTGGATAGCGTTTGACCTGCTGGTCATAGGCGGAGCGGACATCAACGCCTGGAACAAGGAAGGGTCGTCCTTGCTGCATGAGCAAGCGAGGAAATCAGCAAACACAGCGATCGCATCGAAGCTCATCGACCAGGGGGCTAACATCGAGGCACGTACCTCACAAGGCTACACCCCGCTGCAGTGTGCAGCGCGGGCGGGAAACCGGGCGATGTTCCTGTTTCTCCTTGATCGAGGCGCTAAGCTTGACGTAGAGACACCGAAGGGGGAGACTATCCTGCACATAACGCCGCCTGTCAACGATGACTGTCTGGACATCCTCAAGCTGGCTATTGAGTTCCACCTCCCTTCGGCCACCACCTCGCTCTCTACCCAGGGCTGGACCCCTCTACACCAGGCCGTGGCCACCGGAACGGGCTTGCCGGACGCTTCCTTCGATACGATAGCTAAGTACATCCAGCTCCTGCTAGCGCACGGAGCCGATATTAATGCCGCCGCCGCCTCCGCCGCCGGCGAAACCCCGCTGCACCTGGCTGTCATGGCTATTATCCCCCGCCCGTCGCTGGTGACCCTCCTCCTCACCTTGGGTGCTGACGTCAATGCCATGACTGCCAATGGCAAGACAGCCCTACACCTGGCTGCCGAGCGCGGCCGCGAGTCTCTCTTCCGTCTCCTAGTCGACGCCGGCGGCGACCTCTCCCTGGAGGCCCCAGACTCAGCCAAGGCCCATGACGGCTTCACCCCATTCGGCCACGCCCGGGGCAGCACCGCCTTTGATCTAGCCCGCAAGAATCCCTTCGGCGGAGAGACCTGGTTCGATGAGGAAGGACGGCTGAAGCCGCGCCGGACTAGTGAGTTAGATCGTAGTGCCAGTGTTGGCACGGTCATCGATGAGGAAGAACTTACCCTCAAAGACTCGGGGTGTTGCTGCGAGGTGACCGAGAGAAGTGGACTTGATGACACCACGGATGACGACGATGATGACTGTGATGACACGGGGACAGAAGAAGAGGCTACATTGGTAGGGAGTGAACATCCCACCTCGGCAACATATATTATTGTTTGATCGGCTCGTCTGCCCACAGGTTTGCGAAGTCGCGGATTGCAGCCAGATAGGCTCACAGGAGTGATTGATGAGGAGCGACTAAATGATGCGCAATGGCCCCGTTACGAAATTTATGATACCCCCTGACCACCGGACCTAATGGTCCGGAAGTCTCGCAATTGTCTCATGTTATGTCCTTCATTGGTTTCTATAGCAGTGCTAAAGAGCTGAAGAAATCATGATCAGAGAAATGAGCATCTACCAAAGAAATTCTGTTGGTTATGTATATATACTCTGCACAAAAGGGATGACCCCTTTTCAAGCCATGCGTAATGATAGTTCAATTTCCCACGGCGTTGGGGTGATTTTTGATGTTAATTTCTTGATGCCTGGTTGTGATTTACATTCCTTTCTGACATATAAACCCTATACCTTTTAATGGTAGAACAAGTTTGAACCGCCTTCCAAAGAAAATCAGACATATTACTACAATCCCTTAGGCTGAGCATACACTGTGGTTTGTATCTCTGTGGTCGGATATCCGCACAATCCTTGTACGTCAAAGTGAGAGATATAGCCTTCACTGATTGATCAGATAGCATCTTTTGAACTTTTTCTTTTTCCGTTTCATTTATGAACATTTCTTTATCTCAGTTCCCCTGCTTTCTTTTCTCTTGTCGTTGTTATTTGGGTCCATTCACACTATTCCCAGTCTAGAAACTATATCATTGCTCTATTTACATAGGCTACATGTACGAGCTCTCTTCAACTTATCAGCTAGCTGGGGAAGCTATTCAAAACAATACATTCAGGCCTTACATGTTGAGATGAGCAGGATGTTATACATGCTCGTACTAACTGTTTTAGTCAGCACATGCACTAGCATTCTAATAGATCACCTGACCACCGGCTGACGATGCTGGATTACACCAATCATTGAATGGGATGGGACTTCCCTCTCCCCAGCTTCAAAACCACAACCATCAGCCATCATCTATTCTGCGACAGAGCAGTGCATGCGACCGCATCTAGAATTAAACCAAGATGGCGCCTGACAGAAGAGAAGAGGCGCACTCGTCTACCTCACCCGACACCACAGTGGCCCCAGACCCGCCGCCCATCCATCCTTCATTCATTCAGGTCGCCAAGCCGTACATCTTCGAGCAGACCATCCAGCAATGTATTGCCGCCATGGGAGTCAATCCCCTGCGCGAGGAGTCCCTCCGCCTACAGGGAGTAACGTGGATTGACAGCGTACGACGCAACCTGTTTCTGTATGTCTATCTCTCATTCCATTTTTCAATCCAGAAAATCAAGAAAGTTAACATGTCATGCATAGCCCAATTCGCACCTTCAACACGGCGGTGATGTACTACCACAAGTTCCGGCTCGTTCATCCGGATAACGAGTACAATTACACGGTAAGTCTCCAGTACTTCTGACCCAGCAATAGTGCAGTACTAACGAAACTCCCCAGGATGCTGCTACGGCTGCTCTCTTCACGGCCTGCAAGGTCGAAGACACGCTCAAGCGATCCCGTGAGATCGTCTGTGCAGCGTATAATCTCAAGCTGCCCCCTCATGAGCACGTGGCTCCGGACAACCAGGTAGCATGCCCCGTTGTCTTACCAAATCCATCTTCTTCTCAGCCCTTCTTCACTCCAAATTGACTACACAAGTCTTGCATTCCAGACTAATCAACCCAAACCCAGGCCTTCGACATCCCCGCCCGGGGCATCATCGGCCTCGAGCGCCTGATGCTCGAATCCTCCGGCTTCGACTTCCGCACGCGCCACCCGCAGAAGACGCTCGTCAAGCTGGCGCGCAAGTACGGGCTGACCTCGCAGTCCGAGGTCTCGACCGTCGCCTACCGCATCGCGCAGGATCTGTATCGGACCTACGCGCCCATCAAGCAGACCACCTCGACCATGGCGTTCAGCGCCCTGGAGCTGGCGGGCCGGCTGCTGGACCAGCGCATCCCCGAGGTCGAACGGGGCGTGGACTACGAGGATTGGCAGACGAGTCGGGAGGAGGTTATGGGTTCGTGATTTCCCCTTCTCCCTTCATTCTGATCCGAACTCAGAGGATGACCTGGACTTCCTGATGGAAACCATACAACTAACCCAAACCCGGCAGAAACCCTCCTCGACGTCCTAGAACTCTACACCCACAACCGCGCCTCCTCCACCGTGGGCCCGCACTTCCCGGCGGACCGGTTCCTGACCGTCCGCATCCCGCTCAACTCCGAGGCAGAGGAGAAGAAACTTCCCCGGTACACGCACTGGGTCGACGCGAAGCCAAAAGCGCCGCCGCGCGGTCCCAAGGGCAGCAAGGCCTACACGAATGGTACAAGTGCAGGTAACCACCTCAGTAGCAGCCACAACGGCAGCGCCGCCAACAACAACAACGGCAGCGCCGCAGACAAACCCGCCCATCCGCTGACCCCTGTCGCTGCGAACGGGGACCGCCCCCGCGCCGGCGAAAAGAACGCTGTGCGGTTCATGTTGGAGCCCGACCGCGCGGAGGGGGAGAGGGCCCGCGTCGAGGAGTATTTCCGGGTGGAGGTCGAAGAGTATGAAGTTGAGGAGTGAACAACCCCGGACTTTATTCTGGACTATTTATGTAAGATTCTTTTTTGGGGGGTGGGGTGGGTTTCATTTTGGATCTCTGTTTGACGGAGGGGCTGTCGATATGAATGGCGGGGAGGGGGTGTATGGGTGATTGGTGATGGGTGAGGCGTGGAGGAGAGATCCGCATCAGCTGAGATTGGCGGAAAGGATGGTGGTCTGCGGCTGGCTGCTATCGCTGCTACGCAGGGCTGCTGATCGCCCATGCTGTTCATGTCATGGGGCACGCCATCCGTCATCCAGTGATGCATTTCGGTCATCCCTAGGTGTATGCGCTGGAACCCTACCATGCCCTACGCTTTCGAAAAGCCCATGCTCCTACTCATATCTCCCATACACAGATCAGGTACGGTGGTGACTTTGGACCACGCAACACCCCGTATCATGAGAGGACGAAGAACCGGGTCTGCGTCATCCCACGAGTCGTCGCGGTCCAGGCAACCGAGAATCCTTGAGTGTCGACGGGGCCAGCGGAGGAATTACAGCAAGTCGGCCAGGCGGGAGTGAAGGTGAAGGCATGACAGCAGAAACCCACCCGGCCGGTCCGCGCTCATATTGCAGTTGACTCAGGCGCGGCATATACCACGAGTACCCTACCACGGTCATTATGATAGACAAAAGAGAAAGAAGATAGTTTTGAATAGCATGTCGTTTATACCTAGATTACCCTCATGCTTTTCTTCCAAAAAGTCCGGATATCATGTTGCAAAGCAACGAAGGCACGACCATTTTGTTCCTCATCATACAGAAAACATCACTCAGTAATAAGATGTGGAAGCCATAGTTAACCACAATTACAGCCCAAGAACAGACGCACCCAGCAAAATGTTGCTATATATCCACATTTTTACAATATAAAAGGACGTCTACCTACTGAGACATGCTCTATCCCGTTGCCGCCACGACTCAGAAGAAGGGGTCTAGAATATAGAAGAACGAAAAAGCCCGCCCATATTATGGTGAGGTGCTAGACGACAAATCGTCCGTCACGTCACGTAGGGAGGTACCCCTCCTTCCCTCGCTTCCGGTCGATTCATCTCACCGTGTCCTTCTCATTCGCCCAAGAAATATTCCAGGGCTTTCCGATGGTATGATATTGCTGCGAGAGCGAGAGGCATATGCACATGTCAAAGAGAGCCCGGATTTTGTAGACGAGCCTAGCGATTCCTGTCCAAGTGAGTCCGTCAGACGGTTGCGCTCGGGAAGATGAGAAGAAAGAGTAGATTATAAAAAGCATATTTTGATCGTGAGCTGTAGGAGGGTAACCCTCCGATATGTCGGAAGGAAAGAAGGAGAAAGGAGGACTTCATCACGGAGAAAGGTCTCGGAACAAGAATAGGTCATCATAGAATTGTGACGCTCTAGCGGCGCTTGAGCTCAGTGTTCAGGCACTCCAAGATCTGCAAACATATTAACCCACTGTTATTTAAAGTATTTTGCGCGTAACATACCGTTTCAGAAACAGTTCCTTGGTTGTACAGATATTTGCCAAGGCCACGAACAACCTCTAGCTGCTCCTCGACAGTGAGGCCGGTGATGGCGGCCTCGATGATGTCCCCAACACTGGCCTTATAGACGGCAATGAAGCTGTGATAGTACATGTAGGAGAAGAATCCCATGATGAACTGGCAATCCATCCGATCGGTGATGCCGCCGTGGCCGGGAATCGATTCGCCAAAGTCCTTGATCTTGAACGTCCGCTTCAGCCCAGAGGCGAAGAAACCGCCGAACGGGGCAATGAGAGAAGCGAAGGTCGCAAAGACCATGAGGTGGAACTGCATAGGCTCAATGTAAAAAGTCTTCTCGACACCGGTCCACTCTGGGAACGAATACGGCTCAGGAACAAAAACCGGGTTGGGGGTGCACTCGAGGCCGGTCAACACGTTCGATCCGAGATCGTTGACCGGGCAGATGAAGTACTTGTAGCGCATGAGGATGTTGGTGATGAAGAAACCGAAGATGATGGTGCAAATCCATGCGCCAATGAAGCCTTCAACGGTCTTCTTGGGCGACAGCTGGATTAACTGGGTCCGACCAAACGTGATACCGCAGACATAAGCGAAGATGTCGTTAACAATGACCAAAGAGGCGGGGAGGAAGAACCAGATCATTCCCTCCAGAACATTGTTCATGACAAAGTGGGCTTGAACAACAATGAGGTACAAGGCCATATGTGTCCAGGCAAACTGAGTGAACTGAAACCGATAGTGTCCCTTTTTCAGGGACGCGACGAAGAAAACGAAACCTAGCCAATCAGTAAAGACAATATTTGGGATACAGAATCTAAACTTACCCATGACATAAAGCATAAAGCTGATGAAGCGGTGGTGATTCGCCAGAGGGAGCAAGACCTTGTCAACCAATAGGATATGCTTGAAATAATAGATAACGCTCTCTCCATACAAGAAGTACATCGTAGTCGCCAGGAAATACCAGTTCAGCGACTTTGTGAAGCGAAGGTTCTTCTCTTTACTGGGCACGTTGGCGATTGCAATGACTTCTTTGAACGAGACGATCTGAACGGCGGTGACGATACCGAGGATGTAAATGTGACCGGAGAAAAGGACGACGAAGAAGCCGAAGATCATGACAAAGGTCCATATCGTGCGCGTTATGAAGGTCTGCTTCTTCTTTTCATAGTCGGATAATTGGGATTTTTCGGATTTCTAATTGCGCGTGGTCAGCATGTCTGTTGGGTTGTGCAGATGGTGGTGGTGCGCTGCTCACCTCTTCCGGAATTGTGGCCGGCTTCGCGACAGTGCCGTCTTTGGACGGACTTCCCGGGTCAGACAGGATGTCGCTGGCCTCTGAGATACTGGACCGACGACCTTCCGAGGCATTCGACATCCTGTGTGGAAATCTGACGTTCCGACGAGTCTTGGACATAGTGGAAGAGTATGTATGTACAGACGAGGGGAAACCGGAACTGAGCGGCTGCTTGGGTTGAGGAGCGCGCGGGGCCGGAAGGAGAAGCTGGGGAGAGCTTGGGAGCTGAGAAAAAGGTTCGGAAGGGGCCGAACCAAGTAAGGGTGGAACTGATCAAAAGAGAAAAGGTGAAGAGAAAAGGGGGAAAGGGTAGCAGAGATGCCAGAGCACAAAAAAAAAAGGGTGAAGCAGCAATGATCGTCGTGCTTAAGGAAAATTCATGTGAACTGGCGACCGAGGAATGAAGACAACAAGTAGACGTGAACCTCGAGCAATTACGATCAAGGTGGCTTTTGGTCTGATTTGATTGCAAGCCTGAGAAATCACCTAGGGTGACTGACCGTTCCACAAAAGTGTCGACAAGACAAAAAGTCGAGGCGAAAGTAGGGAAGGTTTTTTGTATCAGAAGAGGTGGAGATGGGAAAAGGTGGAGGAGGAGGAGGATGAGGAGGAGAAAGGTTGAGTGAGGGAGGGAGGGAGAGAAGGAGGGAGCCGGCGGGAATTCCTGATTACGATTACGCGCCTAACCCCCGTCGACGTCAGTCAACTACTTACTGTATGTACGGCACTTACTAACCTAACTGCTAGTACATGAAGTGTTACCTCTTTTTTTCTTTCCCTCCCGCATTCATCGTCTCTCTATTTGTTAACTGATCGTCCAACATACGCTCAGCACATCTACTAACCTACCTACCTTCTTGCAACCAGCACGTACATCTCATGGCGATCGTCCATCGCTGGGCATGGAAGAAAACGATGATGATTTCTTCTCCGACGATGGCTTCGACGACCTGCCACCGGGCACCCTCTACCAACTCGAACAAAATGCATACCGCGCCACTCAAGCTCCAGCTACCCAACAACAACAACAACAACAACCCCTGCCAGAGTTGACGGTCTCGACTCGCCCTTATGTCCGCTCCGATCATCAAACTATCTCCGGAGATAATCTCAAGCCTTCCAATGCGACGTTACAACCTCCTCCGCGTTTACACTCTGGTTTGACCAATGACTATGACAACTGGGACATAGGCGAGCTCGACGCGGAGGTCCTGGAGAATGGCGTCGCCATCCAACCGGACGATGCGCTCCAGCAAGCCTCCGTCTTTGCTACACCTGCCCATCACAACGAACCGCATCCTCACGTTGAACATGGTAATCTACGAGCCGAGGCGGAGGACGAATATGGATACCTGCCTGATCCCATGGAAATTGAGGGGGTAGGAGGGTCCTCTCAATATGCTGAGCTGCACAGGACTCATGCGGAACTGAGCGAGAAGGTAATGCTAGGGAGAGGTGATTGGAGACTGCACACCCACAGAACTAATCGTTGAAATAGCTGGCGATGGAGAATGAACGTTATAAGCAGCTACTAGAAGAGCTGACGGCAGCCAAATCGATCGCGGAAACGAAAACCGGCGAGATTGCCATCATTCGAGCCAACCAGGCCAAGGTCACTCAGGATTATGATCGACAGATGACGGCACTACGCAGGGCCATGGCCGAGCAGGCCGCCAGGCACAGAGAAGAGGTTGAGGCTGCGCGTGCAGAGGGCAAGATGCTCGCCACGGAGAATGCTTTCCTCAAACAGGATTTGGCTGAGGAAGCGATGCGCGTCAACCAACTGAAGGCAAGGCCTCGGACGGAGGAAAAAGCGCCGCCGGTGACTCCAAAGAAAACCAGGGTCCTGCCTTTCCGAGACGGATTTGACGATGATGAGATCCTCGCTATCTCGCCTACTAAGTCGGCGAAGTCGAAGCGCACTACACCAACTGTGCCTGGAAAGAGGAAGAGGAAGCTCAGTCAGGACAGCCCCACGCCATTGCAATTGAGTCCGCAGGCAGAGCCCCTGCCGGACGAAGCACCGGAGGACTTGTCCGACGATGCAATGGTGGATGTCCTTCCCCAACAAGCTGTTCCTTTCGCCAGGAGCTACGACAGCAGCATCGTGAAGCGTATCTTGAATCACCGGACAGCTGTGGATGGAAAGCCTGACATTGAAGTCATGGCCGGGCTGGCCTTTCCCTCCGATCCCCAGCAGATGTTATCTACAATCCTGCTGGGTGAGACGGCCAAGCTTGACTTTGGCAACTATATGGTGGAGTATGGGCGGGCCATCATCTCATTGTGGGGTCGTGCATTGAGCGAGAAGTATTATCTCCCCATCCCCATGTTCCTGTCAATAATGGGGTTCCTGATCTCGATCGATCTGCCATCGTATGATCCGGACTTGATTGAGCACTTGATACCCATCCTACAGGAGTCCGGGGATGTCAACGGTGTTCCCCGCTTCAAACATTCTCCTGTTTCTCGACAAAACCTGGGCCAGGTACGGAAGACCCCGTTGTCTCAGTTGGAACCATTAGTAGATTCGACTGAAGCGTTGAGTCTTCTGTTCCAACTGGTCTGTCGACGCTTGCATGTGGAGCGGGAGATGACGACGTTTTGGCGCTGCATGCGGTACGACTTTGTTTTGATGATGTTAAACTGCTCGCAGCCGCTAAGAGACATCAGCTTGATGCTTAGCCTGCTGTCGACGAGCATTCGAGAAGGCTCGTTCGGGTCCATCCAAAGTACCGAGCAGGACCAAATCGCCAACGAGAACTACATCGTTGACCGCGTTGCGAACCTGCTAAGCGAGACTCCGCAGCTGGATGAAGGGCAAGATCCGTATCTGCCATATGAGATCTGCGATATGCGGCGGGAGGCTTTGTCCTTCCTCACCTCGGTGGCGTTCAATTTTCAGGCGCCGGAGAGCACACACGGTAGCTTGATCCTGGCGTCTCATCCCACTGTGCTCGCACGACTGATCAGGGCCATGCACGATGAGGTGCACGCGTTATATACCCTACCGCCCGAAAAGGACCTCCACGCGTCCATGATCAATGGGTTGATGAGGCTTGTGTACGGGGTGATCCAGCGCCACCGTGAGCAGGTGGACCTGCAGGCCAAGTTGTGTCGCGTGGCGGGCGGAAAACAGAAGTTCCTGGTTGTCTTCACCCGGCTGGCGTTCAGTGAAGGATTAGTACTGGAAGCGGGGATAACGGATGACACGGTGGAGATGGCACATGAAATCCTCGATGATGCGGTCAATCCGCAGGAAGCAGAGGCGCTGCTGGAGGCGTTTCCCAATGCCAATCGGGATGAGTGATGCGATGTACAAGGCCGAGTTTGAAGCATAATGTGTAACGAATAATGAAAAGTGGTATGTCAAAGTAGACACGCAACAGCCGCAGCGATCACCTCGGGAGATAATTAGGGACAGATCTAGAGCTCTGGACCGAGTGTTGGACGGAGAGGATTGCAATACGCATGTCGCATTGGGGTGAGGACGGTTTGTTTACATATAAATGTAGCCTAATTGTACAAACATCTCTTCTCCATAACCCCGCACAAGGCGAAGCGATGATGAAAAGAAAGATATCCCGAAGGAAGAGTGCCAAAGAATACGCCTGTCAATGACCCGAAGGCCGTTGAACGGATTGTTCCGCCGCGCTGTGCAATGCAGGGACCAATCCGTGGTGGACCGCCTTCTTGATCGCAGCCACCCAAACAAGGTAAGTATGAAGAAAAGAAAGAAGAAAAAAGTGTAAAAGGGCGACGGGGGAAGGCAGATTATATACCCGCTGGCGGGGCGGTGAGTCCGCGCTACTCGCAAGCGAGCTTTTCTCTAGCCAATCAGAGCTGTTGCCAGCCGGGAGACTATGTATGCCTCAGCGCTCAGGCCACAGTCAGCAACGAACCTCCAGATCATGTGCTTATTCAATCACGTGCTCTCGCGGCAGCGAAGTTTTGGCCGCCGGCGATAGTTCCGGGAGAGAAAGACAGCAGCAGCAGCAGAGTCGGAGCAGCAACATACAGCACACCCTCCCCCTCCCACAAAGCTCGCCGCCAACATGAGGAACAGGGCTACTACACCCTTGAAGCAACCGGTAGGCTCTTCAATTGATACTTCTTATGGCCTGCCTTCCCCCCCCACCCTAGTCCTGCTCTAATATCTTCTCTCCCCCGTTCAGAAAATCCGGCAATCATGGAGCAAATATAACCTGTACAACCTCAGTCGGCTGAAGGACAGCTACCGCCCCAACGCCACCTTCTTCCAGCAAAAATGGAAGTCCAAGGCCGCCGCCCGTGCCTACCACGGCGAACAGGTCTCCGAAAAGCAATGGTCACGCATGTTCTCCCCCCGCTTGCGCAGCGTCGTGCCCATGGCCCCCAGCAACCTGGCCAGAGATGACGGTTCCGCCATGTCGGCCGGCCGCGGTTCCGGTCTGACGAAGGCCCCCAAATCGGAAGGGCAGCCTGGGTTTGGGGAGTTGGATAAGGAGGTTACCGAGTCTAAGCAGACTGGGGGGTTTGGGGGGGATAGAAAAACGCCTTACGTTCAAATGACGTTCGCCCCGTTGGAGCGTCGGCTCGACACGGCTATTTTCCGTGCCCTGTTCGCGAGCAGCGCCCGGCAGGCCCGGCAGTTTGTGGTGCACGGCGCCGTCAAGGTCAATGGCAAGCCGGTAGGTTCCTTCCTCATTCTGTTTTGTTGTTTTTGGGGAGGCTCTACTCGACCTGATCGGATAATCGCGGTGGGACGAATACTAATCTGGCTCGCAATGCTAGATGAGATACCCCGGCTACCTGCTCAACCCCGGCGACATGTTCCAGGTTGAACCCGAGCGCGTCATGTATGCCACCGGTGCGCCCAAAGACAAGGTGGAACGACGACAGACCCGAGTGGCCCGCAAGAAGGCGGCCGAGGAGGCCAAGAAGGCCGAGGAGGCTGCGGAGGAGGCAGCCGCGGAGGAGGCTACCAAGGAGGAGTCGGCGCCGGTTGAAGCCCCCCGCGAGACCCTCAAGGCGCTCATGGCTCAGGCTAAGGCCATCATGAATAGCAGCAAGGATGTGCTCCCGGCCAAGCGCAAGCAGGATCTGCGTGGATTCCAGAAAGCCGTTCGTCGGGTATTGTCGCGTTCTGGAAACAGCACGGTTCTGACTGCCAACCTCGAGGAGCAATTCTCCGAGCTGACGACTCTGCTCAAGGCCAAGCGCGCCGAGAAGAAGCCCGTTAAGGCGAAGGAGACCGAAAAGAAGGAGGGTGGGGAGGAGAAGCAGAAGGCAGAAAAGACGGAGATGGAGGCAAAGACTGAGGAGTCTGCTACCGAGAAATCCGAGTCCAAGGATGCTACACCGAAGGCGGGCGAGAACGGCCCCATCACTACCAAGCTGTCTGAGGCGTTCCGTCAGGCCATCCAGAACCCGGAGAAAGATGTAGACACATCGGAACTCTCGGACGACGAGTTCGAAGTGCTGCGCCGGGCGCTCATCCAGATGCGCGACAACCCGGTCGATAGCACCAAGCCCTATGCCACCCCTTGGAGGCCGCGTGACTACATGAGTGCGTTCGCCACGATCCCCCGTTACTTGGAGGTCAATCACAACATCTGCGCTGCTGTGTATTTGCGGCACCCCGTGGCTCGTCCTGGCTTCGGTGAGGTGCCGACGCCATTCGGCGAGAAAATCACCACCCCGGCGTTTGTGTGGTACTTGAGACGGCGGTAGGTGCATTTCACGTGGGTTCTAATTCAATCATCTGTATTTTCTCTTCTCTCTTCTCTGTTTCTCCGTTCTGCGGGCCTGTTCCACAGTCTTCATGTATTACTGGGTGTCTGATTATTCGATGTGTTGGTTTGGTCCTTTTTCTTGGTGTACCTGCATCTTGGGTGCTTATCTACAGTGTATTCCTTTTTCTTTTTCTTTTTTATGATTTGTTGTTTCCCCTCGATCACCAGGGGGAGAGGGCAAAAGTCAATGACGTAGCCAGGGTATTCGAAGCGAGAGGATCCCACTGTACTGTACATCATCAATACGAATATACTCTTGAGTATCTATTCTATATTCTGTTGGAACACATCGCGAATCGCTTGTGCCCGTTTGGTGTGAGGAAGCACAAGCGAGACGCTGTCTGACCATCACTCCGAACTATGAGGTAGTATGTATGAGTAGTAAGACACCAACCAACCTTGAAAAGCGCAGCCCCTGAAAAAGACCGAGTACGATAAATGATAAATCACCACCTCCACCGCGGGGCTCTAGACCAACCCATCCGGCTGAAATGGCTTAAACTGCAGACATTTGCGTCCAGTTTTTCAGAGGGGCGTAACGAGACCAAGGGTTTTTGATTTGGGCTTGGCGACTCTATCAATAATAGCATTATTGTTATTGTGAATATTGAGAGAATGACTGACCCATTCATCCCCTCCATTATTACTAGTAGCTTAAAGTTCTCCGCCCGCCGCAGTTGCTGTCCACGGTTCCACCATCACGCCCACTCCCCTTCTCTCTCTCTCTCTCTCTCTCTCTCTCGCTCGCTCGCTCGCTCCCTCTTCCTCTCCCTCTTTCCTTCTTTCTCCTCCTCTCAACACTTTGGGGAGACTTGGAACGCTCACTGAAAACCATGTCCATGTATCCCTGGCATGGTTCAACTGCCACTGCCAGTACTGGTCATCGTACACATCCTCAACCTCATCATCATCAGCAGCAGCAGCAGCAGCAGCACCACCGACACCAACACCTCCCACACCTTCCCCATCACACCGCAAACGCCGCCGCCCCAGCCGCCGCCGCCGCCGCTTCAAATCCGCGCATTGACTCGGCCGCGGCCACCATTACACCCACTGCTGCTCCCCCGAGTACCTCTGCCTCGACCCTTCAGATGCCCCAAATGCCATGGCTTCCCTCGATGATTTCCGCGCGAGCCAACCCACAGCATGCAACGCTCCCTAATTTATCCACGAATCTGCGCATACGACAACAGCCGACGCCGCAGCCCACTGCACTTGATACACAACAGCAACACCAGCACCACTCGCACCCCCGCTCACTTCCTCGGCACTCTCAACAAAAACAACTACAACAACAGCCTGTTCCCGTGGTCATTGATGCACGTCAACACCAACACCAACACCAACACCAACAAAAACAGCGAAAGCAAAAGCAACAGCAACAGCAAGCCGTCTCCATATCGAGCGAAGAGAGTGATTTCGATACCTCTGATTGCAGCGTACGACAGATCACCACCACGGACGCGTTGGGAGACCAGGATTACGTTTCTTCCGATGGGATGGGCGCGAGCGCAGTCGCGCGTGCGCATTCACATGCTCGCACACAGCAACAGCAGCAGCAACAGCAGCAACAACAGCAGCAGCAGCAACAGCAACAGCGTCGCCATGGTCATCACCCTGTAGGTGGAGGTAATAGCGGAACCGCCAACAGCACCACTACCACTGCTCCTTCCAATAGTAACCGAGACGGACTCATCCCCAACGGGAATGCGACAACAACCCGACCTAGCACTACAACGACTACCATCCTCATCGACGATCGCGATGACCTCGACCTCGATGCTACCGCCGCAGGCAACGACAGTGCTGACAACTCCCTAAACCTCACGGGCGACCGTGAAGGTCCCCGCAAACACGGGAAGCGCCTGACCACCCTTGAGGAAGTCTCGCTGTTCGATATCTGCAACCGCCATGCTCACGAGTTTGGTCAGCGCAGTAACCTGTGCAAGTGGTGGATGACGGTCACGGAGGAATTCACGCGCGACCAGGGTCATCCGTACTCGTGGCACTCGGTCCGACGCAAGGTGGAACTAGTGACTAAACAACGAATGAAGTTTCTGGACGAGCAGCGCGAGAGAGGGGGCAGTGAGAGCGATGATCGGTCGAATCTCAGATGGAGGGCTGCTGTGGATGCGTGGATTCCCACGTGGCAGAGGTGGGAGGAGGCTGAGGCGAGGCGGATCGAGAAGAGGGACTCGAGGAGGCCGAGGAAGAGAAAGGACAGAGAGTGGGAAGTGTGGGTTAACGGCAACAATGACGGGGTCAGTCCTGGCTTGGGGGCTTGGAAAGCGACGGGGAGTATAAGTGGCAGTGGAAGTCCGCTGGTGAATGTTGGTGGTGCTGCTGCCCAGCTTCCAACACCGTCGCAGCAAGCGCTTTCAACGCCGCCCGCCTCCACGCCCCAACACACCAAAGTCCGTCTACCCCCCGGATTCGATAACATGTTCGCCAGTCAGCCGCAGTCCCAGTACCACACCCCGACTCCAGTCCCAGCGACTATGCTAGGCGGCGCGTCCGGAGGCCGACCGTCTCTGGACGGGTCCCTCGCTCTACAACAACTGAACAGCGCCTCTTCAGGAGGCGAGGCGGGTAACGCAGAGTCGTCGTCAATGATGAGTGCCGTTCTAGAGACATTGGGCAAACTCAACCGCCACCTCGACGCTGCCAATTCCACCACCACTCCAACTTCTTCCAAACCCACCAAAACAACCGACAGCCGCTCACGCGCTGCTACCACCACCACGACGCAGCAGCAACCACAACAGCGATCACAATCCCAATCTGACTCCAGCTCTGATCCCGACGACCCCTCCTCGCCCACCCAAGCCTCGAAGATGTCCCAAGCCTCCTCCCTTCTGATCCCTACTCACCTCATCATCAAGCTCAAAGCCGAACTCCGCGAGGAGATGCGCGAGGAGATGCGGTCCGAGCTGGCCAAGGACCGCGCGAGTCTCGAGGAGAAGCTGGACTCGGTGCAACGGACGCAGGAGATGATTTTGGAGATGTTGAGACAGGAGCCGTCTTGACGTGCTTTCCCTCCAGTTTTTCTTCCCCCATTTACCTTCATATTCATACCTTATATCCTCCTTGTTTGGTCTTCTCCTTTATCGTGATATGTTTGCATATGATACCCACTGGTCTAGAGCAGTGTTGTCTGTTCGGTTTGCTCGGCCAGCTTTTTTGCTACTTCAACAGTTTCCTTGCTTCTGCTCCCTTTCCTCCTATACACACTCATATTACCCTTCAAGATACCTGAAATATATATTTAATTCCACTGGATGGTTCACGAAAGAAGATCCACTCCGAAGCCCTACATCTCGTTCTGAGCCTCGCCAACCAAGTTAAAGTACGAACATCGCAGTCTATATTGCCTCCAAAAATCTAGAACATGGTAGGTATAGTATAGCACGCAGGAAGGGCCCCCAGCGAAGCACGAACGAAGTCCAAAACAACGATAAAAAAAATAATGATAATTCCCGGCTAAATTACATAGTTTGATAACAACCGTTCCATGAGAGCTGTGTGTATGAGTGAGATTGTGTGGGGGGTTTTTTTAGATGCTTTGTGTCAGACGGGGAGAAGAAAAAACAAGAATCGTAGCGGGAAGGCCGATCTTGTTTTTCTCCCCTTCTGGGTCGTTCCCCCATCACGCTAACACCATCATCATCCTTGGAGTCTTTCTTTCTTCACCAGCGGACATCTCTGTTCTCTCTTCCCTAAGCTTTCTGTCCTCCTCCCCTCGGTTTTCTTTTGCCTACAACCGACCAATGGCTGGCTTACTGAAGACGGAGAAAAAAGAACTTTCTAGTAGTAGAAAGTCTCGTCGACAGTGCGGCCTCTCATCCAGCGGGGCTCGCTGCCACGGACGTAGATGTCCTCGAAGAGGATGCGGGAGTTGCTCTCGGGGACGGGCATCTTCTCGGCGATGGCGACCTCGGAGTCGACGTGGGCGCGGGCGGCCTTGTCGAGGGCCTTGAGCTCCTCCTCGGTGCAGACGCTCCAGTCGAGGATCTTCTGCTTGAGGCCGGCGATGGGGTCGTGGGTGCTGCGCATGCGCTGGATCTCCTCGCGGCTGCGGTAGGTGGTGCCGGGGTCGGACATGGAGTGGCCACCGTAGCGGTAGGTGACGTACTCGAAGACGAGGGGTCCGTTGCCCGAGGTGGCGTACTCCTTACCGTACTGGACGGCGGCCTTGGTGGCCAGCACGTCCATGCCGTTGACCTTGATACCGGGGATGTACTGACCGCGCTTGTAGTACTCGGTCAGGGCGGAGGAGCGGGCGGCCGAGGTACCCATGCCGTACTTGTTGTCTAGGGGCGGATTGTTAGTAGTGTGACTCAGGAACGTATGCGGTGCTGTTTCAAAGGGTGAAGGCAAAACGTACTCTCACAACCGAACAGGGCGGGCAAGTTCCACAGCTTGGCCATGTTGAAGGCCTCGAAGACCTGACCCTGGTTGGAGGCACCGTCACCGTACAGGATGATGCTGGTGGCCTTCTGGTTGTTGTACTGCTGGGCGAACGCCAGACCGGCACCGACGGGGACCTGGGCACCGACGATACCGTTACCGCCGTAGAAGTTGGGGGCGAACATGTGCATGGAACCACCCTTGCCGTAGGCGATACCCTCGCGGCGACCGAGCAGCTCGCCGATGATGGAGCGGACGGTGCCGCCGCGCATCATGGCGAAACCGTGGCACCGGTAGGCGGTGATGATCTTGTCGTCGCGGGAGATCGCGTGCTCGATACCGGTGGCGACGGCTTCCTGACCGGTGGACAGGTGGCAGAAACCTCGGATCTTCTTCTCCTTGTACAGACGGTCGGCGGCCATTTCCATGCGTCTGTGCCAATCTTGTTAATAGGGGGATTGATGCGAGATAGGACACCAGTAGCAGCATACCTCATGGCAACCATGTCGTAGTACATCTGCTTCAGCTCCTTCTTGGTGATCTCCAGCGTGTAGGGAGGGGGATCGATCTCGTAGGTCTCGAAGCTCTCGTCGGAGAGACGGACAGTGAAGGGCTTGTCATCCTCCTACAGGGACTGTTAGCTGGATGATGAAATCATCGAAATTGGGGACGAAGCATTGAGGAAAGTCCCATCGGGTGAACTGGGAGGAGCCGCGTCTTACCTGAGGGACGTTCTCAGCATGCGCCGAGGCAGCGTCGGTGGTGACGGAGCGACGGGCAACGGGGGCAAAGGCCTGACGCCTCAAGGGGGCGGCTTGACGGGCCGCAGCACGGAACAACATGATGGATGGGAGGCAGCGGAGGACAGCGAGATGCTGATGAAGGTGAACAGAGGGAGAGCAGTGCTGCTGTTATCTTTCAACAACCCGGATATGTTGGGAACAAACTTTCCCCTGCGACTAGGCGGAATTCGGCAGGCTGGGCTTAGATAAGCATCCCTTAGAGGCCGTCCGGTGTAGCCGTTGCAAACCGAGCAAACTGCCGCGAGTGACTCGGGCGAATGATTGTCGGGCGTTGACGTAGTAGTTGTACGATGGATAGTACCTTCAACTACTTTCTTTCTCTATTGACATGAACTCTATTGTAAATACTTCCAGGAGTCATGTTCTACCAGAATCCTAGGATCTACTCAGTCATGCCGTCCGTCACCCCTGCCCTTGACCTGTCGCGGTCAACTCCATCACTCCGGCCGTCACCGCCGGAACCTTGGCAGCTTCGGACTATGTTAGCCCCGAGCTCTTCCGTTGAGTGCGGTTAAACGTTGAAGCTAAAGTGACTTAGCTTAGTCTAGCAGAGTCGAAGTTATGTGACTGTCTCCAAGTGATGGTAAGTTATAAGGAATTAAGAGTTGAAGTCGAAGGAGGTCTGTGGTCGTGGCTCAGGAGCTATCACCAAATCCACGGCTCGTGATTCAGTGCCTCAGCCTCGATATATAAATTTTAAACCACCGGAGACACGATCTGATCCACAGGACTACAGAGCACCATTATCCCCATTCAAATACTTTACCTCTGGCTGCTCAAGTGGTCAGTGATTTAGACTTTATCTGTGCCACTGCTCGCAAGATAAAAGGTATAGGTACTCCAGACGCACTGCAAAATACATGCTGTTTGTTGGGTGGCTGCTGAGCATCGTACCCTTGCCAGCATGATCCCAGTCGTCTTCGACCATATACTCGAATGACAAGGCATGCCTATTCACGAAAACAAAAAAAAACCTTGTCCATGCTCCAACTTCCTCCGACTCTATCTTTTGGTAGCATCGTCGAGGCAGATCCCGCCTTGACATTTTGGCCCCAGTGACGGGAACATGGGAAAAAGCAAGGAGCTAGAATCTCACCGCGACATACATACCACAAAATAATATTGGGTCGTGGCGGTGCAACTGTTACTCATTCAGCATAGGTTCAATAAGACCTTAGAATGAAATGCTTGCTTCTTTTGAGTCTTCATCTCTCATTGAAGTCTAGCTGGGAGCGCCACGCGAAACCGTAAGCGGTAAGCTGGGCAGGTCAGCAATGGCGTGCATGGCGTGCACGTTGAACTATGCTGACATGCGTCCAAGTCCCAACAGATGAATTGTTTGCTTGTATGTTAATCGGAAGTTGAGACAAGGGTATTGTTCCTTCGAGCGTTGCAAGATGATAGGTAGTGATGCTGAAGGCCATCCTGGCTGTGCACCTGGGCTAGCATAGCTGTGAGTGTCTTAACCCCTGTCGCGCGATAACCGATACCTCGATTTCCTTGGGGCAAATAGAGGCCCGGGATCTGACATTTGCGTCACCTGTCTGCTATTTCTGACGTCGCATGGCAGCAACGCACACCAAGATGTCAAGAATGGGGACGGGTAGGTATAAATCTGATGCTCCGAATGCTTCATCGTCCGTCCTGGTGGGTCCTGGAGCTCCAGATCAGCTTACCCCCATGCGGCTATTTAAGCGACCACAACCACTGCATCGGCACGAACACAAGCCAGAAATTCGGGCAGATCCCGAATGATCGCTCAGGGTGGGCTGCACCTTAACAGTACCTAATCTGGAAGCGCAGGACACATTGAACACCGTCCTCAGACTTACCTCGATGCGGTAATTGTGTTCAGAGCCCTTGAGGTCGTTGATCAGTTGGTGATCGCATTACAAAAAGGGGGCGAAATCTAGGGTAATCATGTCAGCCTAATGCGACTCCTTGCTATTGAGCCTTTTGCCAAACAATTCAAGGCTTTTTTATTTTTCATTATGCACCGACGTGCTGCTGTTGACTCGCGCAAACTCGACTGAGCTTGTCCTCGTATCGTAAATAGGACAGCGGGGGGACCATCGCTCGTCCGCAAGTCTCCATAGTTCGTTGTTATTAATATCCAGCCCACGTTTGGATTTCTTGTTTCCCTTCGAAACGTGGCAATGGGGTGGATAAGCCCAAGACTGGTATCAGTGATACTGTTCGTGACAGTCACAGAGGGTGGGGGGGGGCGCTCTTGCATGGGGCCCGAAAACTGGAAATAGTAATCAGCACTCAAAAAAGGCATAGTCCTCGAAGACCTTGTTCTAGCTATTCTGCGCAGCTTCTGGAGCATTTCCTGAAGTGCAATTGAATGGAGGTGTTGTACGTGTTGGGCAAGGATAAGTCCTGTTGACTCTTTGGGGCCGCGCTTGTCAAAACCTCCTAGTTTTTGGGTCAGTGATGTGCGTAAGTGTTTTGTAGTTGTGGATCTTGTTACATAGACATAAGGGCATGGCACATCGCAGCACAAATGCTCTTTTCAGCTGCGAACAGCATCGCGTTGCTGATCCGGAAGATCGAGGTCGAGTCGGACCTCTGATAGAGTGGTGCAGTTTAGCAGCCAAGTGCATGACTCTCACGGCTCAAATGCGCGGGGCTAGGAGACCTGCCTGTTCTGGACCATGTCCGACGATAGTTCATCGACTACTGTCTCAAGGTTCGGTAGATCGCGAGAAGTTTCAGACCGGGGGAATTCTAGAAAAGAGCAGAAGAGTGCGATTTGTTGTGTTCTGAAGCCGGAAAACTTTCATGACTCTGGTGGGGAATCGCCATCGCATTGCTTCAGTTAAAGTTTGCTTTAGGCGGTTAGTCCTCGCTAGTTTGGAGGTAAGTGAATCTTTCATGGTCACAATTAGCCTGCTCGGGATGTATGGATCGGTATGGTATGGCCGCTGGTAATTGAGGATGATTCTGGATGCAATACCCATACGAAATCCAAACAGAGGAGGGAGGTACGGATTAATCGATTGTTCTTCTGAGGGTCTGAAGACCATCGTAGTATGCGGATCGTGGATGACATCACACATGACCATTGATCCGATGGTAGTCTAGGTCTTAGGTCCAGTATCGCAACTAAATCTCAATGGGAAAGCACCGGGTAATTCCAAGTTCGGATTCATTGTAACTGGAAGAGATCGATGATTCTGCGAAACGGAGCACTACCCCAAGAAGTGCATTCCTCCCCCGGAGTTCCGAGGAACCGTTCACTGCTAAATTAATTAGTCTGACCCTCAGAGTATCAGGCTATCAGCAATTCCGCGGTGATTGATGTATGAGTCGTGATCGCTTTGCTCACTACAAAGTAGAGACCTACCGTATGCCCTGGAATTAATTATAGTACTATCGATAAAGGGGCGTGACCGGGGCCTTCCACTTGCCTACGGACATACGCACTGTCAGTCCGGACCGAGGTATAGAATCAAAACAAGACACCTTGAATCACACTCGCGTCAATAGATTGGCAAGCGATGATGAACCGATGTTCAAATCCCGCAGCGAGGCGACTTATCTACACAGCGCCCTGCGGAAGATCGTCGTTGCAACCCACTGATCGATGGAGTTACCTTGCGTGAGGCTCAGACTATGCGATTTATTGGTTCCTCGACAGCCTTTCTGGGAAGGTGAATTGGCCGAAAACGCGGAGGGCAGCATATAGGCGGATGGAATTTCCGCCTTATTCTGCGATGCTCAAGCTCTCTGCAGATAATCTATCTCTCTGCAGTAACTACATAATGCAGTGGGCTCTGTAAGTCGGTCATAGCGGGCGGATGGGGGGTGATCGGTCCCACACATCAGAATTACTATATACCTTTTTGCGGCCCTCGTCCATGACAGGTCGCATTCGAGGCAACGACCTGACAACACAATCGTGTTCAGTCCAAACATCTTTGGCTCGTACACTCGAGGACTTTGTTGCGTGATACACCTGATTGCCAGTCGGAATGTACCGCCATTCATTGTCTAGGGCCGTGCTACCCGGACGGCCGAGATTAACTCTCAAAAGGTGGTTATTAGGCGAGTTTCACGACTGTTTCAACCCCCCCCTTTCAAGAACAAGGATATCTGCTTCACTGCGTGCCATTTTGTCAACGGTGGTAAATTCCAGGGGCCGCTTCAATGAACCTGTCGGAGATCATGTTTGGCTTAATGCGGTAATTTATGGGTTGTTGGCCACATTGGCAGCGCAACGGACTTACTCTGTTCAAGGATGGTCGCTCCGATAGTTTCTCCCTCGCAACTAAGTGGAGTGGAAATGGTCTGCACGGAATGTCCGAGACTGCCGTTGCTTCAGGTGGTTATTTTCAGTTGATCGTACTTCTGTTAAGCATCTCCGACTGCGCTCAATTGTCGGGTGGTCGAGCTGGGCGAGGCGACATCTGACCAGTCCAACGCCTTTGACAGTGGAGATGAAAGGAGACAGTAAATTAGTGGTGATGGCTACTGTCCCCGACCACTTCCGTCCAGTCCCCCCCAAGCTCGTGCATGACTAGTCATTCAATGAATTCTGGCGTCTGTGCATATTGTTGAAATCCGGGTTCTGGGGGAACAGAGATCTGAATCGTGGGGCTCCAGATGAGATACGGGATAGAATCGATGGGCGGTCGGCATCTGGCAGAGCAGAAGTAAGCCGAGTCGGCCGCTGGTTCTCGAAGGAACCGACCGAGGAAGAGTTATGGAAATTGGTTGGAGTAGGCTGGCAATAGATGAACGATGCCGTCAAGTGACCCTTGACAGCATTCAAACCTTCCATCGAAGCTAATTGCTCAGTTATCGCTGGCTCTACCGTTGTTAAACAAGCACGCATTCTTTGCCACTAGCGACCCACGGTTGACCATAATGTGCAAAGATTTGGGCACAACGGCAACGTGATACATCGGCAAGACCCCGATGGCTATGGCCTCTTCTCGGAAGAAATAGGTTTGGCTGTACCACTGTCTGTGCCGTTCGTCCATAGAATGTGCTGAATAGGTACGGAGTCGCCCAGGGCGGATAAGGGCTATCGCCAAGAGGAGGTCAAGTCTCGGTCGGGGACTGCTTGCACCGGCTTCATTCATTCATCAACTACCTCGTGTCGAAAAGCACCCAATTATGCTTTGGAGTGTGGCCATACGTTCAAATGTGGTGCGTTGCTACCTTGAATTAAAGTTTACATCTATCAAGTTGGAGGAATGGAGAGGTAAAAAGCATCCATGATTCTCCTCCTCCACCTCCAACAAGGTTACCGCACCGATAACACACCCCCCGATAAAGCCGTCCTATGGTTCGGATCAGACGATCATCCAGCGAAGCCGGAAGAGAGCCGATCATCCGTGGGCTGGACAGCGTTCCATGGCAGCCTGTGGCTATCCTTGAATTCCTATAGGATTTCGGCTGACTGGGGGCTGAATCCTCATGCTGTAGGGCAGGAGGAACGGAGGTGTCTGCGTTTTTGTATGCATTGGTACGCATTGGACGAAGATGGGGACGAGGGCGGAGGCGGAGGCGCACAAGCATTGCTGCGCCTACGAACGAACCAACGAACGAACGAACGATGGTCCAAGTGAAATGAACAACTTGTATGCCCTCGTACTAAATACTGTAGTCCATGCACTAAACCTTACCTTCAAATGCTTACACACTAACTAGTCTGGTACCAGGTCTTTCTCTCATGTCTCATGCCAACGGTTCTTTGACCACATTGCAGACATTGACAACATGCTTGGCTCCTGAGCCCTGAGGGACCGTACCAGGCTACAGACCATCAGCGTACCTTAGTTCGCCTCTCAATTAATTGCTTGCCGCGCTGCAACTGCGGTCGGAAACCGAGTGTGGAGAGGGAGCCGATAGATTGATTACCCATGGATTGATTCCCCGCATGGTCGGATTTTTGGACTGAACCCAGCAGTCGGGTTCCGGTGGATGATTCATCCGCCAGGGTGCAGATTGAGAATCCCTAGTCAGTCAGGCAGACAAAGAGGAACAACCAAGGCAACCAACTAGTAAGTTAGTTATTCTTATCCTCCTTGGAAGAGAGAGCCTGAGTGTCTGTCTGTGTCCCCTTTTTTTTCTTTGACTGTTCAGACATTTAGGGGGGAGAGGGGGAACGGTTGGGAGAGTTGAGACTAGGGGATAAAGACCGAGTAGGGCTAGCGTGTGGTACAGTACGGTAAAAGTGTACCTTTAGTACGTACAGTACCTTAGCCTTTTAGGCTAGCCATGCGGGTGGAAGTTCACCCACGGTGGGGATCCCGCTGTTATGCAGCAACCACCACCACTCGTTGGCCGGCGGGTTACGTACTTACCTCCTTCTAAACACCCTAACAGTCCTGCCATGCTTTCCCATGGGTCGACCCTTCGACAATAGTCGACAACTTCGACTCAGGAACTCAGGAGAATCACGCCAGAGATGCTGCTTTCCCACTCAGTCACCCAGTCACTCAGTCACCCAGGAGACCTGACAGAAAACGCTCAGGGATCGACAACCCACTGTGCATTGTTGAGGTCAATCGTTGCTGCATTGTGCAAGAGTGTCGGCTGGAGACCCGAGGATCCTTATAACAGACTTCGATGGACATCGTCAGCTCTGCATGTCACTATTTCTCCAAGGTCTATCTCTCCATGGTAGCCTTGGAGAGGCAGCAAGAAGACCGATGAGGCGCATGACGGTCCCCGATAGCGGCGACCTGCAGATACTAAAAACCCGGTCGTGGCTGGGCTGATGAATGATCCTCAAGAGAAAATCTCCGAGGATGCCGAGCTGATAGATGGAATGGACATATCCAGGCTGTGAGAAGATGGCCATAGACTACAGACATCCCTACGTCCTTAGCAAGGCAATTTGATCGTCTGATGTCAACTGATCCCTGCCTACCTGTCTGCATACCGGCCTACTTGGTTGGTTCTCATTTCAGGTTATGAAGTCTCTAGGAATAGATTGAAAGGGATGGGTTGAACTACCCCAGGGATGATGATGCCCATCCTACTCCGTAGTCTACCTCGCATATGCCCGTCTGTCTCCCGTTTGCCGAGGACCCTAGGAAAGTGCCAGTGCCAAATTATACCGATGCATACTGCATATTATTGAGTCTATAGGGTTCGTGAGGTTTTAATCTAATCAAGACCGACGGACGACCTTGTCTTCAGGGGCAAACCATATAGAAAGGAATAAATCAAGTTAACTCTGTTCATGGGGGTAAAGGAATTGGCACGGTAACCGGACGGTATCAAGTCCCTGGATCTGCCCCACGCAGTGGGCTTAGGGAGTCTGTAACATCCATGGCTCGACTGCCATTTGCCCCACTCAGAGCCTAGTTCGGTTCTTTTTTTTCTGCTTCCTTTCTTTGCTTTTTCCCTGTTCAATTTTCTTTTCACTTTTATTTATCTTATTTTATTTTATTTTATTTCTTTTTAAACTTCTTTGCCATGAATTGTTTTCTTCCCGGGGGCCGCAACCACGGCTCATTTGCAGTACCTGCAGCCTTTCCAGTGGTAAGAAGGCACCTCTGGAGAAATGTGCGAGGGAAAGAAATAAAAAAAAAAAAGGCATAAATAAAATAAAGTGAATTTAAATCAACTATACCAATACAGTCTACGTACTGAGTTCTTTGGTAGAAGTGGGCTATCAATGGCGCCGGCGTAAAATTATTCGCACCATCACGATATCTCCAACTTGCACCTCCTCTTTTCTCTTCGTCACTCTTTTCTTCTTTTTTCCCTCTCTCTTGATAATTTTCCTTCCCCTCTTCGAGGTGAACCTGGTGTCTCCAACCTTTGGATCACCAACTTTTCCAGGCTCTGGTCTCATCATCAACATCATCATCATCGGGGGCCCTTTTTTTTCTGCTTCAGAATTGCTTCTACCCCCACCAGACCTTCTTCCGCCCCCCCACTTGGTTCCTCCTCTCCTTCCACACGCCCCCCCTAAGCAGTAACTCCTCTTGCTTTTGGGCTTCACGCAAGCTGCACCCAGAACTCTCTGCCCCCTTCAGCTTCCATTCCATTCTCTCCTGTCTTATCCTGTCTTATACCCGTCAGTCTTGCGTTTCAACAGGCCCATGTGGAAACATCGGCCCCCCTCCAGATCGGATTCCAATCCTGGAACCAACATTCCAGCCCGTCACGGATCCGAGCGTGGTTTCTTTGGTCGCTCGAAAAAGAAGTCTCCGCTTCGTAAGTCTATACCACTGCCTTGACTGCTTTTCTTATCTGCTCTCGTACTAGCGTTGCTCATGAGGATGTGTTAAGTTTCGGCTGCTTGAATCTTATATTGTTGTTTCCTGCTGTCTCTCTCTGCCTCTGGTCCTGTTGCTGTCTCTCTTTTGGACCCATTTCTGCCTCCTCCACTCCCTTCACCTGCAGTTACTCTCCACTCACCTCTCTCTTTCCTACCTCCCCTCAATCCTGCACTGTATTGCTGCTCTCTGCCTGTGAAGAGGACGGCTCTCACTCCAGAATCCACGGGGAGAGCACAGCGCTCATTGTCCATGAGTCTCTGCTGTGTTATGCTACCCTACTAAGCCATTTCCTTACTCTCATCTTTATCGCTGAGGTTCATCACCCCCGGCTACGTCTTTTTTCTTCAGTGACTGACATCGATCAACAAACTACCGCTTGCAGACACCTCCGGTTCCGACTCTAACACTCGTTCATTACGCCCTTTTCGTTCCTTTACCCACCGTTCAGATCGTCCAGGGAGCGGTTACTCTGGCCATTCCGACCCCACTCGACCCCGCGCATCGTCCAACGCGAATAGTGCTTCCGGCTATCCGAACAATAACCTCAATTCATCCTCTGGATCTGTTGGCGCAGGAAACCCCATGGCGGCCGTGGACGTAGACCGCAGCCGGACGCGGCGCGAGAGGACCTTTGTGGGCAGTGATTGCGCCGTGTGTGACGAGCCCCTAGAGCATACCCTGCGCGGAGAGCGAGTTCTGCAATTCTCCTGCGCTCACGTATCACATGAGGCCTGCTTTTATGAGTTCATTCGGGAATGCGAGGGCCAGTACTGCCCCACATGTGATGCGCCGCTAGGCTTGGACACTAGTCGGGGAGGCAATGTGCTCGATCTTGGTAGGTGGAAAGTGCGTTCTAGGTGCCACATTGGCATGTGCTGATCGATTCCGCATAGAAAAACTAAGCAACATTGTCCGCTCGGTGACCAGCGACGCCGCTACGCAACGAAGTGGTTATACGACCCCTACGCCATGGGATTCGAATTCAGCTCCCGGACGTCGTCCCAGTGATGCAGGAAGTCGCCCCAACACCAACCGCGAGAGTCGGGACATGTATGTCCGTCGAGATAGCAAAGACACTGGCAGCCATCGCGATCGTGTCGAACGTCTCACACAGGGCTCCCGTCAACAGCATTCACGAAATGGCAGTGCCGCCGGGTCGTCCGCAGACTACAACGATCCGCAACATTCGGCTAATGTCAGACGGCATGACTACGATGTGCAAGCCATGGAGTCCGACCTCAGCCCCCGTCCACCTATCACGAAAAACCCAATCCCGGCACCGACGGTGACCATTCGCAGCGAATTCCCCACTCTCAATCGTTCCCGCCAACAGCAGGCCCTGACCTGTCTAATTACCGTTGAAGTGCCCGAGGGTAGCTGGCGTCCAGACGACGATGACTTGCGTCATACAGAAAACGCGACGCCGCAACCACAGGACGAGATATTGAGCGCCATGCGGTTCCCTACCGTTCAAGAGCCTCGACAGATTCCTTTCGAACCGCAAGAGAATCTGGACGAACTTGCGGAGCAATTGCGTAAGAAGGTGGACAATTGGCATGGACTGGAATTCCAGCGGTAGGTTTATTTCACCTGTTGCCAATGCAATCCTGGAGCTGACATGAATGAAGATTTGGCAAGCTTAGATTGCATGGTCAGATGAGCGTGGGCAAAGATCGTCAATCTTGGCAGGAGCTGGAATGCTATCTGTTTGGTGAGATGCTTATCTGTGTGAAGGAAAAGAAAAGCAACCCCCGTCGTCACCCAGATGAGGAGCCAGCCAAGGTGAAAACTACGAGGTCGACACTGAAGGGTTCAATCTTGATCAAGAAGCACCTTCAGAGCATGGAGGTTTCGCCAGGTGAGCTGAATTGCCCAGACCAGATAACCTTGAATACTGACAGTGGTGTAGATGACCTTGTCCTGGCTTTGAACTTGTCTGTGGCTGAGCTTCCTTGCTTTTACCTTCGCTTCCCTACCCGGAAACAGCTTGACATTTGGCGCCGGGCCCTCATAGATTTGCATCCAGTGGATGGCATGTCCCGAAACGGCGACTTTGACTTGGACAATTCTGGTGCCGAGGAAGAAGAATACCGAGCCAGTCAGATCAAGCGCCAGGCTTCTCTGAATTCGTCCCACGGAGGGGCTCGCTCTAACAACACGGCTATCACCGATTATACCAATGCCGGCATGGATAGCCCATATCAATCCTCGTTTCACATCCCTCTTGACCTTGTGGTCGTGATACCGGTCTCTTCGTCCATGCAAGGACTGAAGATTACGCTGCTTCGCGATGCTCTCAAGTTCCTTGTACAGAACCTAGGCCCCCGCGATCGTATGGGGTTGGTAACCTTTGGCTCGAGTGGTGGAGGGGTGCCTCTCGTCGGCATGACTACCAAAAACTGGGGTGGTTGGAGCAAGATTCTTGACTCTATCCGCCCGGTGGGCCAGAAGAGTCTTCGTGCCGATGTCGTTGAAGGTGCTAATGTGGCCATGGACTTGCTTATGCAGCGCAAGTCGGCCAACCCTGTCTCCTCTATCCTTCTGATCAGCGATTCCTCCACGTCCGATCCGGAGAGTGTCGATTTCGTTGTTTCCCGCGCGGAGGCTGCCAAGTTCGTATCCATCATACCACCTTGAGAAGTGCTTTCATACTGACCATATGCAGGATTAGCATTCACTCCTTCGGTCTCGGCTTGACCCACAAACCGGACACGATGATCGAACTGTCAACTCGCACCAAAGGCTCATACCTCTATGTCAAGGACTGGATGATGCTTCGTGAGTGCGTGGCTGGCTGCTTGGGTTCACTACAAACCACTTCGCACCAAAATGTCAAGCTCAAGCTTCGTTTACCCGAAGGGTCTCCGGCCAAGTTCGTCAAGATCAGCGGCGCTCTTCACACCACGAAACGCGCCACGGGACGTGATGCGGAGGCTGCTCTTGGAGATCTCCGCTTTGGAGATAAGCGCGACATTCTCGTTCAACTCGTTATTCCTCCGGATAATTCGAGTCAGGACAACCTGCCTCAAGACGCCTGGGAGAGTCTAGTCTCAGGACTCGAGGCACTTGGAGGTGTATCGGACACTGATGACCACCGTGTATCTAGTGTGGAGGAAGTCCCATTGATCCAGGCAGATCTGACTTATGGTGACCTCTTGAGAGACGGCCATCTCACACATTCTCCCCGACCTTCGCTGCTGGCCATTACCATGCTTCCTCCGAACCCGAAAGCCAAGCCTGGCCGTCCCTCTAGCCCCCCTATTCCACCTCTTCCGTCCATTGTTCAGCGTCGCATGGAGCTATTGACGTCCGACATGCTAACGAGAGCACTAATTCTCGTGTCGCGTGGGCAGCATGATCGCGCACAACATCTTTTGACTGAGACTCGCAGTATCCTGAAGGGTCTTGGTAAGGGTAGCCTGCCTCCTCTTCCTCCTGGGGCGAAGCCCTCTGGCACTAGTGACTCTGGTAGCCGAGGTGGAACCCCCACATCGTCCTCATACGATGGCCACTCCGGATCGTCAGACACGGCAACTATCACGCCAGGAGCTGGGGTTGACGCGCAGACCATGACCGCCTTGGACGCTGACCTGAAGGCTGCTCTGGAGTGGATCAACCACCCAGCTGTTTTCTCGCGCGACTCCCGGAAGGCTGTTCTGCAGGGAATTGGCGTGATCTCCTCGCAGCGTGGTTACACCTTCCGCTCCCCTGCTGAAGCTCACTGGGCACAGCGCGTGGCTGGAGTCCGCCGCTTGACTGATCGTTCCAAAGAATGGCGGGAGACCGGCGACGACGCTCTGATGGAAGAATGATTTGTTTTTCCTCTTTTACACATTGCCCTTCCACCTATTATCGGAGTTGGCCTGTCTGTTTTGATTTTCGCTTCTGTTCCTGCCACTTATGATACCACTCTGTTCACCACGACTGTGCGACATGATACCACGGTTCTTTTTACTTCGTCTCTAATTCACTTGTATCTATACTGAGAAAGTTTCTGTACATACCTACAAGCTTTGGTTTACTACTTAATTGGCGGGGGGTGGTCATCTTGTCTTCTTGGGCTGCGTTATTTGGGAATGATTTTCACGGCTTTGGTGATACGGATGGTGTCATTGATGAGGATCTGGTGTTTGATTGTTACCTTTATATACACGTGTTCGATAATAGATCTGTACGAATATTGATTCGTTGCTAAGATATCTGATTTCAAAAGTACTACTACAGAAATGTGCCTGTATCAGAATCGACAGCCGGGAAAGGCGGTATGCGGGCCTCAGGCCCTCATGTTGATACTGTCTCGAGCATATACCCAAATGTGAGAACTATACTCTTTTGTTCTGCATGTACCCAGCAGAGAGTAGCCCAGCTGGGCCGTAATACTCTCTTCATATTCACATTATTGGTGTAGTTGAGAGGCCGGCTACATGATTCAAAGCAATTTACGAGTAGACCTACAGGTTAGGAAGTCAGTGAATAACAACATCCCTAAACAGCTAAGCATTCAAGGAATCGTTCTACAATAGCCACCCCAGAGCTTTGCTAAAAGTGTTATAAATCATAAGCCTGGAGTCTCTTTAACTCCGGCATAAGCCCTTTATCATGTTCCTCCTTCCCAATCAGTCCAATTTGACGCCTTTTCCAATCACCAAGATACCTGAGATTGCCAAGCCAGTAAATCTCCACGAAGATCCACCTATCGCTTCTATCGAAAAGACTTCGAAGTCCTTGATCTTTGTTATTCAGATACACTAAGCAAACCTACAAGAGGCCATCCGTTGATTCAGATCAGGCCACCAGATTGACTACCAGACTGGCCACAAGATCGTCCTTCAAGACATCAACTTCATACATATTATCTTATTTCCGCTCTGGGAAAGCCCTTTGGCTTCACGCAAGCCACTTAATAAGAACTATCGCCTAGCTGAGAATCCGACTACGTCACTCGAAAGTCAATCTACTTGTCAAGAAGCTTGTCAAGAACGACGACAGCCACAATCAACGACGATCAGGAACTTAAGGATTCGTTCTATATTGCCCATATCTGCGCGAACCATTATCTCCCTCCCCATCTTCTTCAAATTCTTTACCGTCAGATTCAAAGATCACGTCCCGCCCCGATCTCCCGCACCTATCTCTGCACATCACCAGAGCCAATGGTGTGGCGTGGTGTGATCGATCCTCGCCGCGCTTCATTCTAAGCCTGTTCAATCGAACCAACCGCATCGCAAGATTCGTTCGTCTCTGGTATAGCCCTTCACAGGCGTACCGTACTTATCGATGTCGGGATAGATCGATCACACGCTACCACCCTTTAAGAGTCAATAGGCTTGATTCGCGATGCTTGTATTGTTCCATTCATGGTTCCTGTCTATAGTATACGTCTTGATGATATAATACAAATATTATTATGCTAGGCTTTCCCACACACTATGCATGAAAAGCGACACCAGTCTCGGCACTATCACCCTCCGACTCCCCAGCAGCGACAAACTCGAACCCCAGGGCGCGCCAGTTCAACTCCTTGCGCCAATGTAGGCCGTAGTACTCCCGGTTCTTCGTCGATGCTTCCTCCGTTCCACCCTCAGCCTCCTCCTCCTCCACTGGATGGTCCGATCCAGCCTCCACCGGCACCGGCTTGACCACGGGCTCCGACGCCAGGCCGCCGGACACCATCCGGCCGCGGCGCGGGAAGATCACCGCCCGGAACCGCGAGAGAAGCAACCCCATACAGCAACAGATGCACGGCTCATGCGACAGATACACATCCAGGTCGTTGCAGAGATAGCCGCCCTGCTCGCGGGAGCGGATCCGCGGCCCCACACCTCCTGCACCTCCTGCACCCCCACCTGCATCTGCCCCCTGTTCCTCCGCCCCCTTGTGGTGGTGGAGGTGGATCGCATGTGCCTCGGTCTCCGTGGTCTTCTGATACTTCTCCGGCGGCGGCGCAGCCGCATCCCCACTCTCCTCATCTGCCCCTCCCGCCACCGTCTCCGCTCCGCGGAGCGGAACATCCGACTTCTGGAGAAAGTACTCCTCGAGCCCGTACAGCACGGGTCGGATCTTCTGCCTCCGCGACCCTGGCTTATCCTCCCGCCGCTTGCTTGAGATCAACTCCACCGCCCGCATCAGCGCATGCAGCTCCGGGCCCCCCTCCCAGTCGGCATCGTACGTCCCGCAATGCGGACTCGGCCCGCTGCCGCCGCCGCCGCCGCCCGCGATCTCCGCCGGCGCGGGCTGGCCCCCCTCCCGCCGGGAGTACCGGCCGTCGCCAGCGACGGCGACGATCGCGTCGGTCCAGCGGCTTCCTTCTTCGGCGTCTTCTGTCGAGTTTTCAGGAACGGGTTCCAGTTCCGGGTCCACGACCACGGCGCCCACCCCGCGGCCGAGACCGCTTCGCTCCGCCTCGGCGGCGACAGCCTGCGCCAGCGCCAGGTAGCGGCCGGCTTTCGGGGCGATGGCGTCGCGCACCCGCGAGAGGATCTGCGGCGGTGGGGCGATCAGCGCGCGCGGCGCGGCCGGGTTGAAGACTACGGGCCACATCTTTGAGGACCAGTGCTCCGCTTGTGTGGGGGTCAAGGGGGGTTGCATTGGGACGGTTATCGTGTGGAGAGTGATGGTGCTGGTTGCAGGGGCGGTGGTGGAGGGTGTGGGGGTTTCGGGGGCTGCGGGTGGTGGTGCGGGGGTGGATGGCAGAGAGGGATCGGCGGTCGGGGGTTGGGGGAGGGGGGTCTCTCGGGGCGGCGGTACGAAGGGGGCCAGGAGGGTCTGGAGGGCCTCGGGAGCTGGGAGTGGCGACGGAATGAGGGCGAAGATGGTTTGCGAGGGGAGGTAGCCTTCCTTGAGAAGGGTGGGGCGGAGGGACTCGGGGATCTGGTTGTGCTTGGCGAAGCGGCGGAGGTGGTTCAGTGGATGGGAGGAGTCGCGGGGGAAGGCGGAGTCGAGGGCTCTTTTTGTGATGGTCAGTAAGTTAATGGTTCTTGTTACCGTTGCAGATAGAAAGGAAGCTAGCAGGGGTGAGGAGGGGCAAACTGACTTGATGACTTTCGACGCGGTCTTGACATTGACTTCAGCGACGTAGGCGTCCGCTGGCCAAACTCGTGAGCCGAATGAGCGAGATCAGTTTTACCGGGAGACGTACCGTATTCTTCAACTGGGCGAGTCTCCTGGACGGAGCGAATGGGAACCACTTCGCCCACGAGGGGTTGAACCTCCCGCAGGATGGTCTCCGCATCCATTGTAAGAGCAATCAGGATGGTACAAGCTTGTCGTGAAAATTGCAGTTTTAGCCTAGAGAACTGGAGTAAACCGGAAGTGAGGATTTAATTCTATATGGATAAAGACGACTCATGCCTTGCGCTTGGGTGAGCAACCAGGTATAGCCAGACTGAGCCTCTCCCATGGAGATGGAGGTCTGAACCGCAAAGATGGTTTTCCATGGATGGAAGCTCCCGGAACCCTGAGCCCTATACCCTAAGCCCTACATCTGACCAGTCCAGTTTAGTGCAGACTATGAAGAATCGTAGACGTCATGCAGCGCCAACCACTTTCAGTATGGTTCTATTCGAAATCCGTATCCGGGGTTCGATTGACTACCTAGACACACATGGAGAGGGTGTGAGAATTTGGACTCAAATCTGGACGTGCGGGCTGTACAAGAATTATGATTCAGACAAACACAAGGGCAAGGCGCAGGAAGAAGAACTTGGAAAGAAAAAAAAAAAAAAAAAAAAAAACAACCCGTATGGATATAAATCACTTGATCGCCGTCGTATCCATGCATAAAAACAGTATCAACTCCAAGCCCCATGTATGTGTATGTATGTACTAGTACAGACACTGATGAAACGTCCGCGGTTACACCCCTGTGCGGGCTGCTCTCCGAGACTCAAATTCCAAGGCAAGCCATATAAGAGGAAAGTGGTTGAACATTAAAAATACCCGGAACATGCACAAATCAACTATCTCGTTGAATTGCATACCCATCGCAGCGCTCTATCAGGCTCTGGTAATAGTCCACGAGCACTTCCGGCTCGGGAACAATGCGCCATTCGACGCGGAAGAGAAATTCCAACTCTAGCAATGCCAACTCGGTCATGCTGATACCTCCCACTCGTGCGTAAGTCTTGTTGGTCCAGAAACTGTCGCTCAACCCCTTGCTAGCCACTGTAGCGCTGGTAATCAAGAATCGATGGATTGTCAGACTGGAAACCGTGAAGGCGGGATACATGGCACAGAGCCGATCGATATAGTATACCATGCTGAGCAGGATCGGGGGCGAGAGCGTGGCGTGGGTCGTGAGTCGTTGCAGGTAGTCATGAACGGAGATGCGGGGTGGTGTGCGAGAGTGAAAGCGGGTCAGCCGACCTTGATGAAGGGGGATCTTATCGTTGAATCGGATCAGTTCCATCAGCATGCTGGAGATCAACACCACTATATCTCGAGCATCGGCCAGCTCGTACTGGGCCGGGAGCAGCTTCACAGAGGGCTTCTCCGGGCGCAACCGTTTACTCTGAGAGCCCTCCAGGTCTGCATGCCCCATCGCACCGGGCCGCGTCCCATCGTTGGTCGGGCCATTGGGGCTATTACGCTTATTGGACCCTGAACCAACGCTGCTAGGAGCCGGCATGGGAGGCGTAGCGGTTGATTGGGAGACGGGGGCAGGGGCGGAAGAGGCGGCGGCGGCGGCGGCTGGAACTGACGTTTGCGAAGGAGCAGTAGGGTGAGGGTGAGGGTGAGGGTGACTGTGATGGTGGGAGGCGGGAATGGCGGCGTCAGACGTGATGCTACTTCCGCCCCCAGAGGAGGTCAGCCCGGCGGACATCCGACCGCGAGGCAGATCCCCTGAGGGCCCCGAAGGGAAATGACCAACGGTGTGCCGCTTTAGAGCCGAGCGCAGCTCTTCGATGGCGGCGCGGGAAGAATGGAGATCGAAACGATGACTGGACGAGGCGGCAGGAACAGGCCCGGAGGGCTCATACTGGTCATGTGAAGGAATGGAGGTCGTCGTGATCGAAGGGCGACGAGAACGCGGACGGGGAGAGGAGGAGGAAACCGCAGAGGAGGAGAAAGGGATGGAAGGTTGGGAATGCGAAGAATGAGGAGCAGATGGAGGAGGATGAGGAGGATGAGGAGGAGGATGGTGTGTATGAGGAGAGGCGGGAGATGGACGCAAGGCGGCGGAAGGTGAAGGCGATGAAACTAGCATCTCCGCCCAACGAGACCACCACGTGGGCGCACGACTAGACGACGTGCAACGAAGCTGGCAGACGCTGCGAAACCTTGTGCTGCGGCGAGAGGCAAGGGCGGCGTGCACAGACACATTGTGATCTGTGGGGAAGAGATAGGGGGAGGAGACCTTCGACTCTTTTGGGAGCAAAAGAGGAAGAAGCCGTACACAACAAATATACCGAGTAAGATAAGGGTAGAAGAAAAGTGGAGGTGAGAAGAGGAGAAAAGGAGGAGGAAAGCAGAAGAGGAGAAGCGAAAAATAAAACAATGACGCTGATCAGGGAACTCGAACAAAGAGGGGGGGGGAACGACTTCGTAGTAGTCCGTACGCTACGTACTAGTACCGTACTAGTACGATGCCAAGTTCGCCTTTTTTTTTTTTGAGTTGTCATGCGGCTTTATCACAGCATCTTACGGGTAATTACCAATACCACACTGCCTTCATGTGGAGAGGAATTCCTATCTCCCTCCAGTCTTTGGCTTGTCAGGGGGGTCCAAGCCACCAATTAGAACTAGTTAGTGAATACCGAAGTACCAGTGATACGGGTTTATCGGCACCACCGTCCGTAGCGTATTACAGAGGAGCCACCATCGATACAACCGCCCCGTACGGAGCGCGCAGTGCGGCTAATGGATTGATGGGGATTGGAGATAATGAATAGTAGTTAGTCTAGTCAAGGATCTCGGGGCTGGCGTAAGCAAGGAACCCGACCCTTTGCCCTTTGGCAGGGTTTATAGATGTATCCTTCTTCATTATCGGGTCCACTGAGGGAGGGAGATTCGTCCCGTTAACTAGGAAGAGACACTCTTTCCCATGGTCTCCCCATTATAGCCCAAGTCAGCTGTCAATTGATGATCATGCGCTTCGGATCTTTGCTTTTGCCCATACGAGCGAGCGGTCTGGGTTCACACACTCAGATCAACTCCGAGATGGTCTCCAACCCCAACCCTCCAGGGTTCAACTTTTGGGGTTACACATTTCTTGCTCGTTCTTTCGGGTTGACCGACCTCGATCTCGTGGGAACACCGAGCTCAAACTCAATTCGTGGTTGAGCAATGGCTGTATACTATTGGCTCCGTTGCTACACAAGCCTCAGTGTCTCGTACCATGATATTGCAACACCAGAATCGAGAGGGAGGTATGGGTCTCCTCAACGCTGATAATCGACGATAGGGCTGGATCACATGACGGAGGTGTACAGTACATACTCGCGGCCTAATACCAGGCTGAGTCATCAATGTACCCGACTGTACAGTCAGATGTCTATCAGGTGACATCACCTGATAAGACGCCGAAAGCGGTCAGCGGCCGGCAACGGACAGCGAGCTATCGACAGCTGCATCAACCACTCGATCATTCGGAGCTGGTCGTTGTGAGATCGATTTCTGGGTTGCTTGTGAGTCCCATTTCCCAGCTGTCTTCAAAACACCTGTTTATCGGACCTTGCTTTGCTTGGTTGGTGGTGCTTCACGAGTCGCTCTTCTGGACCCCTCCCCAGTCGCCGAGGGTCTTCGCCGCCGTGACCTTGACCAGTTATCATTTCATCCTCCATCCATTCCATTGCCATTCAATCATCGCTGCCAACTAGCTGATCCTCAAAACTACTCTTTCCATTGCTAGGGGAAGATCACATCAAATTAAATTGAAAGGTGTCTGGTTAATCCTATACCTGTGTCTCTCCCCCATTGTTTCTCGGCGCAATCAGCGCTCCTCCTGTTCCTCGACGTAATCGATCCCACGGCCCTCCCGCGGGAGGCGGCGACTTCGGACCATGACCCGCGCTTCAGCGCCTCCGCTGCTGCTTCAACTTCAGACAGCGGACTCCCTATCAGCACAGGCGGCGGCTTTGCGAAGCTTAAAGAATGAGACGATAGGCCATAACCAGCGGAAAGAGGCCTGGGTGCGGTGGGGGATCATCCCCGTACTAGCCAATATTCTCGCAGCCCGCCATGGCAAGGATATTGTTACACCAGAAGTCAACGGAGCCGCGAAGCTTCGTTGTCCTCAGTCCGAGGAAGATGAGACATGCTTACAAGCGATCGTCATCATGGGTAGCTTAGCACAAGGTACTGGTTTTCTCAGAGTGTTGCAGGCAGTGACTGATTTGGTTTCGAAACAGGCGGTGCCTCTTTTCTGTCCCCTATCCTTGCCAGCGGCATACTCTCAACCCTCCTATCCATACTGTCCAAACCTGACTGCCCGACATTCTATATTCTTCCGATACTTCGAACATTGAATAACGTTGCCGACCGATTACCGCTACAAAGTCAACAACGATCTTTCAAAGATACCCGTTTGGCCGATCTCATCTTTTCCAGCGAGTATATTGGCTGCTTCGCTCGCATTTTAGGTCGGGACTACGGCAACTACCACGATCAAGCAGCAATTGAGCTCGCCGCATCCCTCATCGGGAAGCTGTGTACGGAGGAATCTCACAAGGCGGTCTTGGCTGAGTGCGGAGTATTGGATGCCTTGGCGGTGAAAGTCGCCTCGTTCGTGGTCGCGCAGGGATTTGTCTATCCTGGTGCCGAGGAGCATGTTCAAGAGCCTGGAGCTCTGGGGTCCCTACCGCCCCCAGCACCCCCAGGCGCAAAATTGGCGCCTATCCTCCGCGCTGTTACCGTCATCGTGGAGCATTCCAAGTGGCGCGCGGAGCATTTTCTCTCTTCGCCGGGCATCGTCACTGTGTTCCCCAAGCAGTTGGCCGAATTTGCTCCGTGGGATATCAAGCGAGGACCATGGGGTGCTACCTACCTGTCGGGCTCGGCTGTACCCCGGCATGCAGGTGCTAGCCCGCTGGAGTATCTACTGCCATCGGTGCCGCTGGCGCAGAACAAGGCCTCTCCTAGCACCTCCAATTTTCCTCCACTTGGCCACCAGGGTACTACACATCGCCGACAAAGCCACTCGTTTCCGACACCGCTCTCCAGTTTCGAAATGCCTTCTGCCGAGGACGAAGAGAATGCGGTCGTGCCATGGCTTTTGTACATTGTCCGTAGCGAGAGCGGGATGGTCCGGTTGATGGCGGCACGTCTTGCCACAGTTCTGTTCCGTCTTGGCCTTACAAAGAAGCATCGCGTATCGATGCTATGCTACTTGATGATCCCTATCTTGATTCGCATGCTGGACAAAGATTATGAAGTGACCGCCGATGACGGGGTGCAATATGGGGGATCGATTCCTTCATCCGAGCGTCTCAGAGAAGAAGCCCCGTTCGTGCTGGCGTTATTAGTGATTGATGATCACGAACTGCAGCGACATGCTTATGAGGGAGGCGCTATCAAGAGGTTGTCGCAGCTGTTGAAAGAGACCTACAACCCAGTTCAAGATACCGTCCGCCCCATGTGGCATGCGGACGGGGAAGAGGGCCTGTTGGGCCCTGACACCACCTCCCCAGAATGCCAGCTCGGACCTCCGGGCTTTTCACCGCTCCACTGCCATGTCATGCGATATCGTGAGAACATCCTGAAAGCCTTGGCGGCTCTGGTTCCCTTCAAAGACGAATATCGAAAAGCTGTCTGTGAGAACGGGGTGGTGCCATACATTATCGATTCTCTCAAGCCGTGCTTAGATGAATTGTCCGAAGACGCGTCGACTCCGAAGAACACTGTGGCCGATGGCAACCCCACACCCACCCTGCTGGCAGCCTGCGGGGCCGCACGCATGCTCACTCGCTCGGTGAGTGTCCTCCGCACGAGTTTGATCGATGCGGGGGTCGCGACGCCCTTGTTTGTCTTGATCAAACACCCCAACATTGAGGTCCAGATTGCAGCGACGCAGGTCATTTGTAACCTGGCCTTGGACTTCAGTCCAATGAAAGAGGTTAGTCAATTGATCATTTGGCTTCCCTTGTGTACTACTAACTTGTATCGGCGCATAGGCAATCATCTCGGCTGATGTTCTTCCCATTCTGTGCGAACATGCTCATTCCCAAAGCACTAAGCTGCGTATAGAATCGCTGTGGGCCCTGAAGCATGTTGCATACAACTCCACCAATGATGTAAAGATAAAGATTATAGAAGGACTAGGTGCGGAATGGATCAAACAGATCATCACCCAGGATCCTACCACTGCCTTAGCCAAACGCGGAATGGACGAAGAGGTGGATAGCAGCACCAGCGCGGGCATGAGCCGAGCCAACTCGGCTGGAGAGCAGGTAGACCTGTTGAACCCGGTGGAGAGCGGTGGGGACGAGGATATGAAAATGGCGGATACAGTGCCCTCGCACAAAATCAGTCTCGACATGTTCCTTCCTGATGCCACGCGACGACGCAAGTTGACTTTGCAAGGCGACCTGGACCAGACAACGCAGGCTCGACAGGATGATATTGCGGTACAGGAACAAACCTTTGACCTACTGCGCAACGTCATCTGCGGGCCTGGTGCATTTGAGATGATCGACCATTTGTTCAAGGAGATTGGGCAGGATCTGCTTCTGGATGCGCTGGCCGACAAGCTGCGGCCGCGTTCCATCTCCCTCCCGCCTCGACGAGATGTGCCGACCTCGCGGACGATGTCCGTCCCGACGGAGATATTGGTGTCGGTGACGTACGTGATCATACATCTGGCGGCAGGCCTACCGCGACACCGACAACTGCTTCAGATGCACCGGGATCTGTTGAAATATCTGATGACATACTTCAACCACAACCAACGTGATGTACGGATCAACTGTGTGTGGGTGGTGATCAACCTGGTGTACCAGGATGACTCGAGTGACCGGGAAGGATGTCGAGATCGAGCGATCCGCATGCGGACGATGGGCGTGATGGATCGGTTGGCCAGTCTGGATGATGATCCTGACTTGGATGTGCGCGAGAGGACCAAAACGGCCCGAGATATGCTGAATTCCTTGACCCATGCATAGCGATGATTGTTGGAAAGCGGGAAGCTGTGGTTGCGGTAAGCGGCGTTGGATGGGACCTTGATGTATAAAGATCAGGAAGTGATGATGATGTAGATCTGTAGCTACAATTATACTCGCACTACAGCCGGTGCTATGCTGCTATCCTTGGGGCTTGTTGTGTTATATCGAGCGCCATTCATCCTGTGTACTCCGTACTCCGTCTGCAGTGAGACACGACCGATACCTTAACCTTATCGCGATAAGATAAACAAACGACGTCATTGCTGCTCCATCACCCAATTTATCTGCTCGGTTCCCCTCACTCGATTCTCTCCACACTTTCACACACCCTCTCCAAGCGGATTCAGATCCTCATCATGGCCCCCGTACCCGCCTCAATCCTCCGGGCTCTCTCCATCACGGACCCCGCCAAAGCCAGCCTCTCCACCTCCGGCCTCGGCTCCGGCTTCACCAGCACCGGCGCCATCCGCGCCACAGTCCCCGGTCCAGACGGCCGCGACGAAGAACGGCGCTACTTCGTCAAGACCTCCGCCGATGGCCCCTCCGCCGCGGAGATGTTCCGGGGGGAGTACGAGTCCCTGAACGCCATCGCCTCAAGCGTGCCGGGCTTCTGTCCACGGGCGCTAGCGTGGGGGAGCCTGGACGACGACGACGACGGATCATCCCCCGAAAAGAAAAGCTATTACCTCCTGACCGAATACCTCGAGCTCGGCGGCAGCGGCCGGCGCGCGAGTGACTCCTCTCCGTCTTCCCTCGCGCACCGACT
This sequence comes from Aspergillus uvarum CBS 121591, assembly GCF_003184745.1. Lineage (NCBI taxonomy): Eukaryota > Fungi > Ascomycota > Eurotiomycetes > Eurotiales > Aspergillaceae > Aspergillus > Aspergillus uvarum. Next base: position 10,271 of record NW_020291310.1, on the reverse strand, counting down.
CGCCCAACTCCACTCCACGCCCGCCCCACCGGACCCGGCAACCGGACGGCGACGGTTCGGCTTCCCCGTGCCGACGTTCTGCGGGGACACGAAGCAGCCGAATCGGTTCTGTGATGACTGGGCGCGGTTCTACGCGGATGAGCGGCTGCGCTCGGTCCTTGAGCGCTCGGAGCGGCGGAATGGCCGCGACGGCGGGTTGCGGGCGTTGGTGGAGCGGACGGCCGGGACGGTCGTGCCCCGGCTGTTGGGGGAGGGGCATTTGGGGTGTGATTCTGCTGGAAAGGGGGAGGGGATTGTGCCTGTGGTGGTGCATGGGGATCTGTGGAGTGGGAATGCGGGGCGGGGGAGGATTGTGGGTGGAGGTGGAGGGGGAGGTGATACAGAGGGTGATGGGGCGAAGGTCGGGGATGTGGTCTATGATCCCTCGGCGTGCTATACGCATAGCGAGTTCGAGCTGGGGATTATGCGCATGTTTGGCGGGTTTGGAAGCGGGTTCTTTGAGGAATACCATAAGTTGGTGCCGAAGACGGAGCCGGTGGAGGAGTATGAGGATCGCGTGAGGTTGTATGAGTTGTATGTTTTTTTTTGCCTATGTCTTGATGAAGAGGGTCGGATAGGGCTGATGTGCTACAGGTATCATCATCTGAATCATCATGCGATATTTGGGGCGGGGTATCGGTCGGGGGCTGTGTCGATTATGGAGAAGTTGCTGAAGAAGTATGGTTGAATGAGGTGATTGTACTTGACAATAACTACCTAGAATGTAAGTTAGCTATCGAGCTAGTTAGTTATAGTCCTGGATTAATAATCTTATCTGATGACACCATCAAGTGTCGTCATTATTTATCCTCCTCTTCTCCTCATTGACCCTGCTCTGATATTCAACCATCACCACTCACTCCCCCATGTGAATTGAGATTGTTTTTGTATCCAACATGCCTGTCCCCGATGCCGATATCCACCCCGAGGCCACCGGCCCCGCCAAAGCGCTGGTCGCCTCCCACCAAGCCGAACAGCCCTTGAAGTTCTATGCGGGGTGGTTCTGTCCGTGGGTCTCCCCGCAGCACACTATCTACAAGTTACATCCAGTATACTAACGCCTCCAGCTTCGGTATTCACCGTCTAATCCCCAACCCGACAGCCCTAACTGACCCGAACCAGTGCAACGCGTCTGGCTCGCCCTCGAAGAGAAACAGATCCCCTACCAATACATCGAAGTGAACCCCTACCACAAGGAGCCGTCCTTCCTGGCCCTGAACCCGCGCGGCCTCGTCCCAACCATCACCTCCCCGGACGAGTCTGGATCTGCGCGCCCCCTCTACGAATCCACAGTCATCCTCGAATACCTCGAAGAAGCCTACCCGACGCACACGCCCGCCCTCCTCCCCAAGGACGCATACCTCCGCGCCCGCGCCCGCATCTGGATCGACTACGTCACGTCCCGGATCATCCCCGCCTTCCACCGCTTCCTGCAGCATCAGCCCAACCCTGCCTCTTCGACCCCGGACACGAATCAGACAGGAGGGGGAGGGGATGAGCTCCAGACCCTCCGCGCGGAATTCCTGGCCACGCTGAAGGAGTTCACGCGGGAGCTGCACCCGCAGGGCCCGTATTTCCTGGGCGAGGAGCTGAGTCTCGTGGATGTCGTGCTTGCGCCGTGGGCGGTTCGCTTGTGGGTGTTTGATGAGTTGAAGGGCGGCTTGGGGATTCCGGCGCCGGGCCAGGGGGCCGAGGAGGAGGCGGTTTGGGCGCGGTGGCGGCGGTGGGTGGCGGCGGTGGAAGGGCGGAGGAGTGTCAGGGAGACGCGGAGTGAGCGGGAGTGGTATCTACCTATCTATCAGCGGTATGCGGAGGATAAGGCGCAGAGTGAGCTTGCGAGGGCGGTGCGGAAGGGGAGGGGCGTTCCTTGATTTTGGGTGGTTGGATGGGGGTATGTGCTTGGTGCTTGGTCTAGGTTTAGGGCTATCTTCTAGAGTGGATAAATGAGATATCATTGATAACTATTTATCTGGTTGATACAGTGACTGTCCTCCCTACCAGGCCGACTGTTATACGAAACCGCTTAGCTTTCTTCGGCGAAATGATCCCCATAATGCTCCTCAAGAGCATGAACAAACACTGGTTGTTCTATGGCTATGAATCTGACTGGTAGATAGATCCTCATGAGGATCAAGAGAGAGAGAGAGAGGGAGAGAGGGAGGGAAGAAGAAGAAGGGAAGTGTTAAGGTGGCTCAACCACCGCCTACAGTTCGTAAGCATCAAGTAGAAAGCAAGAGAGATCAAAGCACCGCAAACTGGAAGACGAAGGAACAAGCTAAGATGCGCAATATCAGTAAGTTGATGGCTTTCGAGCCCGGTTGTACTGTGCTCCTGTCAAACTGCCAGCTTTCCCCTTGCTAGGGTTCAGTAGCTCATTTGTACATCGCTGTCGATTTTTTATGGACATTAGCCCAGATGTGTGCTTCGTGCAGTTTTTTTGCAGTTATGATTGTGCCTGGGGTATGTAGAAGCAGTGCATTGCTGCAGCTTTGCATGGAAACCTTGTCTTCGAGAGCATGAACTCATATGCATCCTGCAGACGCCTCCTAGCTGCCCTGTCCATTGGCAAAGCTATAAGAAGCAGGGCCAGATGTCGAGGCAGGTGGAACTGTGGAGATAATCGCATGAGACTCGCTGAGTCCATGGTATCCGTGCAGGTATAACTCCGTAGTGACTGCAAAAGAACCACAAACGGTTGCGCGAAACGCCTCGATTAACATCAGGAGTACTCGGATGATGATCAATTTGTCCTTTAGGTTCTAGACACTTCATCACTGGACCACTGATGGCAATCTCACGGCCGCTGGGTAAAAGCATCTTCGACTCGAGATGGAGGAGAGCTAAAATTGCTCGTCGTATGTATTATCCTAGTCATCCATCAGTATGGCATACATGTCCGGGAATCACGCCGAGCGAGGATTTGCTCCGAACGACGTCGCATCAAGGGCGACAGTGGTTCAATACCTCAATCATCTGGGCCATCAAAGAGTCGAAAAGAACATGAGTCTAATAATCATGTTGACGGCAGATATGCAGACGGTCCATATGGCACCGGATTTTCCGATATCGATTGAAATCGGATGGATATGGCGTAGAATACCCGCAAGGTTCGCATGTCATGCGCTTCCCTATTGACCCTCCCCCCCATCGTTTGTGTCATGGGAACTGTTTTGGATGTGGATGTCGCCAACCTTTTGTGTCCAACAGAGTCACCACAGGTTGGCCAGCGAGTTGGATCGAATCATCCTCTCAGACACTGCAATATTTGTGGTATCCAACGCAGACGCGCAGAACACTGATCTTCTTCAGGCAGCAATGATTTTATCAGTATTTGGTCCATAACCAGGGGCTGAGTACTCTGCACTCTACCAGAGCTTCTGCTCAAGAGTGTACTATAATAAAGGCGGCGATCACTGCGCTGATTTCGACCCATAGCAGCCACAGGACGCCGACAATAAATCCAGAATCCCTTCAATGCGAAGATGAGGTAGATCTCTTCCCCAGGATAGCAGGTATAGTTAGAGGTTTCTTTCTTCTGCCACTGTCAGATCCAATGGGCAAGTACTTGCCGCAGAGAAAGAAAGCAGCCGATAAGCTGAAGATCTAAACCTGGGTCACGTAGCCGGAAGACGGATCTTAGGCTGTGACATTGTTCTCCTGTGGCAGTCTCCGAGGCACGCAAATCTGTGTATCACGATCCAATGCTAAATTAGACGTTCTTCCAAAAATCGCTTTGGGGCGGTTCCCCTGGCCGCATAGCTTCTGCTTATAGGCATCAGGGATTCAAATTTCTGCAGCACCCCAACATGCAACAGTGCAATAGTGTTTCTTTTGTTCTCTAGCAGCCTTTTGTCGCATGATCGAATCCGCTCTCTGCATTTCAATCCATTAGGCGGCCTGACCCTTGCGCCGTTGTACAGGATAATGCACGGCTAAATCTTATAAGCTGGACCTTATCCAGTTCAATGAGATTTTCAGATTTGAAGCGTACCGTATTCAACGGCCATGCAGTAGTGCAGCAGTAGTGGAGAGCCGGGGACAGAAGCCACCTAGCTCAGCATATTGTGGGAGTGGTTTCTCTCGGACTCCGAGTTATCGCCCGTCTAAATGACGGAGGGGCCCGTATAGAACCTGTCCATACATCTCAATACGGACACCAAACCTGCCCAAGCTAAAGGCCGCTCCGTTCGATTTTGAAATCTACGGCCACGCACCAAGTCAACAACTTCATCGGGCTGCTCTGGCGCCAGCATGGAGGTGTAAATAGGAATTGACAGTGTGTGTGTTCCTTGGATAGAGCTCCACAGAATCCGTCTGGTAGATGATCACCCCGTTCAGCGTATTGCCGGTTGTATGGGTCGACGTCTTTTGGGGCTGGCTCGAGCTGAGCGACAGACACAGCAGGGTGTATAGACCGGGAGAGTGGCAGTTCCAAACGGTATGCCAGACGGCCGATTCGCTCGGAAACCGTGAGGGGGACGACATATTGGTGGTTCATATCGTCTTTGAAAATCTTCATGCGACTGGTTGGGATGGCGTATCCTTTGTGTAGGCGCAGATAGACTTTGTCCTGCTTGTTGAACTGCATTGAACGTGTGGCAGCTCAGCGCGTTCGACTGTGATCATGTCTGATGAAGTTTTCAACGTGACTACGATCTAGCAGCTGCCTGAAACGCCTATCAAGCTGTCAGATCATTTAGACCTGTGTATGAGGGTTGGTATTGAACTCACTGGAAGGGTCGCCATGGTTTCGACGAAGCAATGACAGAGCAAGAGACCCCGCAGGCAATATGCTTGAGCCTCGAATGGCCTCGTAGCGCCGTTCCAGCTTGGACGAGAAGTCAAGTTTTGCGAGGAAGACCTCGTATCTCTCAGGCGAAACATGTTGGTACCGTACGTGAGGTATTGGCTGGTTTCTCTCTCTTGCAAGTGGTCTTGGAGCGTTGCGAAGTCTCTGCTGCAGTCTTCGAGACTTCGAAGGGTTCGACGTGGACAGGTATACCGATGGCCTGTGCGAAAATCTGACGAGCCGCGTCAGAGACCAAGTCTGATTTCAGTGCTCGATGGCTTGTATTCGCCATGACTGCGGGTCGATAACCGCAGCTCGCGCTACTGCATCGATACAAGCTTCCTTTCCTGCGAGGGAAGTTAACAACGATTCAATAAGAAGGACCTGGATGGCACTCACTGGGACTGGGACAAGCTTGATGCTTAAGGACTAGAAGCCGGTTTATGGTTGATGAATACCATGATTGTAGTTTGAGGTAGTCCTTCCAGCTTGTGTGACTACTAAAAGCCTATTGGGCTTCCTCGTGGGTGCTGGCGACTGAACAGAGAAGCAGATCGGACAGGAGGAGAGCTTCTAGGTCAGGGTTCTCTCTTTGGATGATAAATTTGGTGCTGCATAATATGGTATGTGGCCATGGGTATGGTAGAAAAAAAGAGAGGATGATGAAGATGGAAGAAAGGTAGAAGGAATGAAGCTTGGTAGATGGGACATTTGGAAGATGGATGAAAGGAAGAAGAGGAGAAGACCGGACTGTTTTGAGAAAAGATTGGTGATTGCGATGGAAGCTCAATGAGTGAAAGAAATCTACCCAGGCTTGGTGCTTGTGAATACGACAATAGCCATGGGAATGATTCTACTGTATTCACAAGGCTGAGTCTAGGGCATGGAGTGGTTGCAAGTTCTTGATTAACTACATAATCAGATTGAATATCAGGGTTGTAGGTGAATTGGCTCAGGATCGTAGCAGCTGATTGAATAATCTAAAGAACAAGAATAGGTCTAAGTAACCCTCTGGGAGATGTAGATCTGGGGTAAGCATTCTATAATCACAGGATGTTGGGCACAAGCTAATTCAATGGCAAGTCATACTAAGCCTTCGCTCTCAAAGAGAATGCTCCCGTCAATCTCAAATCGCGAGAGCTTGCTCCAACATAGACCTGGTATTTGCCAGAAGCAACAAGCCATTGCTGGGCAGTCACATCCCAGTAGGAAATGTCGCGGCGACGCAGGTTGAACGTAACAATAGCTTCCTGTCCCGCTCGTAATTCGACACGCTCAAACCCACGAAGTTGACGAACAGGTTGATCTGCGGCATCTGGGAAGCCAAGGTAGAGCTGGGGAACCTCTGCACCTGCGAGCGTGCCATTATTGGTGATGCGCGCAGAGACGGTTCCCACAACGTCCCATAGATCGCTGTTTCCACCAACGGTATTATTACCCCGGGGAGCTTTGGTCGTGGCAGAAGGGGTCTTGATGGAGAGATCAGAGTACTTGAAAGTGGTGTAGGAAAGACCATGACCGAATGGGTACCGGGGAGTAACGTTCTTGGCGTCAAAGTAGCGGTAGTCAATGTAGACTCCTGTGGATGCAGTCAGCGTTGATAGTCCAAATAGCACCGATACCCGAAGATCAATGGCGGCTCACCCTCAGTAAAGTTGCATTGAGCAGTGTAGCAGAGTTCCACGTTGTAATCACTCTCATTCTTGGCGATAGTGTGGATAAGACGGCCGGAAGGGTTCACATCACCATAGAGAAGGTCCACGATTGCGTTGCCTGACTCCTGGCCCAGAATCGATCCGTAGAGAACTGCCGTCACGTTGTCGTGCTCAATCCACTGGTCCAGCAGTCGGGGCCCAACGGTGTTGACCACAACCACGGTATTGTTACAGTTGTCTGCAACGGTGTTCACCATGGTGTCTTGATCTTCATTATACAGCTCAGTGCGGTCAGCACCCTCACCCGACAGAGCATTGATGAAAACGAGGCAGACATCCGAGTTGGTAGCATAGTTGGCATAGGAGGGTGATACGGCGGTACTGTCAGTCCCTTCTTGAATCAGCGTGGATCCTCCACTGGAGCTATAAGTATCGTTCATAATCCATCGCATCATGGTCGCATCTTGCGCCGCTCTGATTGTCAGGGCAACGTAAGGGGTGATCACGTAAGGAACAGATGCTTGTCCGGAGCCTGTACCGGTGGCCAAATGGCCTTGGTAGGTAGGGCCAGACCCTTCAACGTTCATGGCAGCGTTCGGACCTCCCATGACCGGGCCAGCATGGGCTCCGAAGACACTCATCACACGGGGCTTTCTCAGGGGAAGGGTGCCGTCATTCTTCAACAACGCCATCGACTTGGCTCCGTTCTCGCGAATCAGCTTAGAATGATTGCCTCGTACGTCCACATAAGCATCCTGATCTTGCATCGCAGGCTGAAGGCCATTATCCAGATTGACATGGTAATAGGCAATAAGGTTTCTAATTGCCATATCGTTCAAACGGGCCTCAGTGAGAGTACCATTAGACAGAAGAGTCTCCATTGTAGAAGTGCTCCAGATGCTGCTCGATCCATAGTCCTCGCCGCCTAATGCTGATCCTTCGGCGCTGTTTTGCCCATTCATGTCGGGCCAGACCAGACCCGGGAAGCCAAGCTCGGTCTTCAGTGTCTTCATCAGAAGATCCGAGTTTTCGCAACTGTAAGTGCCATTAACTTTGGTCATTGCGCACATGACGGCACCGAGGCCATTCTTCACCGCATCGTAGAATGGCCAGAGATATGTTTCGTGCAAAGTCTTGTCGTCTGCGTTGGAGGAATAGGGTGCCGAGTCGGAATCCGAGGAGACAGTAGCACGTCTACTGAGTGAACCCGAAGGCTGAGGCCCAGGCGATGAAGAGTTTGAACCACCGAAGCCCATTCCTCCAGAAGGCATTCCTCCTCCACTTCCACCGCCGCCGCCACTGGAAGTTCGGTTGGTTTCTTGCTCGTAAAGAAGAAAATGCTAGTAGATGAGGCATTTCGTGTCAGCAAGCCCGTAAAGGACAATGGCCATGGATGAGAATCTCACCTTGCCACCGGGGATCACACCAGCGTCGACATAACCCTTGGTGGACAGGCCAGTAGCCAGGCCATTGAGATAGGGATCAGGGCCAAATCCCTCGACATTGCGACCACCCCAAGGGGTACGGCCCATTGGCTGAGAAGTAGGACCAGCAACCACCTGAACACCTTTATTGTAGAACTCCGACCCAACTGCTTTGGCTTGAGCATAGATGGCGTCGCGGTCCCAGGTCATAGCCAGAGCTGAAGACAAGCTGAAAGCAGAGACATAGAAATAGTTCTGAAGACCCATATCCCCATCAAGAAATTCTAGGGCACTGAAGTTACCACTGGACGAACTAACACTGCTACCGGTGATCAAAGCCAGCTTCTGATCAGTAGTCAGTCCTGCCACGAAGGCAGATGCCTTCTCATATGCAGCCTCCCAGTCTCCCAACGCAACTATCCATTGTTCAGCATGCTCCAAGCATCATAGTACATGGCCAGTCTACTTACCACCATTAGCCTTCAGTAGACCGAGTGTTGTAGAATTCGAGGCGCCTGTCAAGCCAAGCAAGGCTGCCGTCACGGCAAGTGAGATGAATCTCATCTTACCAGAAGATTATGAGAAAATGAAATCAGTGAAGGACTTTAGTCAGAAGGGATTATATGGATGAAAGAGCGAATATGGCCAGCCAGTGAGAATGAGTAGAGATCGCAAGCATCTTCTACGCAGGCGCATCGCTCCATTTATAGTCCTCATCTCTCGCAGTCTCCATCAACCCGTCTTGTCCTCAAGCATTGTCTTTGATGGACAGAAAGAAAAGACGCTCCGGCATTCGTGGTATGAAGTCCCTGAGTGTTACGACGCGAGGCCCACCAGTATTTTATCTGAACAGGTAATGTTCAGGGACATCATTTCTTCCTATAACCGATGCGGCAGCCGCAGTTCGCAACTTCTAGACTATGGAGTACTCCGTACTCCAGGCCAGACGCCAAGTCGGATAAGCCGAGTGCGCGCCGGTGATTAAAACCACAGCAAAACACCGAGACGAGGAATTGAGTACGGCAGTTTGGGTCATTACGGCATCCCGAAACCCCAGGTGACGCGTCACATCCAGGAATTGAAACCACCGGCTCAGTCGGCTCTTGGTGTGACCGCATCAACATCTTGCAAAGATAGGCTATGCTCTAAGATTCTTGCTGCCAGTGCTGGTTAGACCGCAGAACTTTCCATTAGTCAGCGGAAGGATAGTCGCATCAGCGTCAGGAACCAACAAGCCTCGGATGACCCGAATTGTGTACTGTCAGGTTCGCAGTAGTATCATCGACCAGGCAAATGTAGGGGTTTCAGTGAAATAAGCATAAGGAGCTTGTGAGCTTGTTCCGTGTTCACAGATAGGGCTGGCTAGTTTAGGCTGGTGGCGACCACCCACATGGCTCCGAAGCACCGTAGTATATTGTCTTGTAAACGTCAAGGGACGAGGGGATGGCTCAGGGTCGACGCCATAGTCCCTTAATGTGTCCTACTGTTGTCGGAAATCCTACTTATCGTGTACCGCAAAGTAAAGCAGTAAGTGCAGCCACATACTCAATAAGATCCAATTCCTCAATGAGTCTTGGAAGATGTCGGTGAATGGTCATCAGACACCGGGGAATGGTTCTGGTTAGGCAAGCCCATTAGCATAAGTTCTAGGATGCGCTCCATGTCGGCTTATGCCAAGATGAGACCATGAAGAAATAGGTAGACTTCAGCTTGAGCTTGCTATAAGAGACACGCCAATCGAATGCGCATGGTTCATCATGCACGATAACAATCCGGTGGGTCAAAGATGCATATTCAGGCAAAGATATGGATGAACTTGGGCTTGTGCTGAAGGTAAGTTAACTAACTTATGATAGATGAGTAACATTGTTGGTTGGAGAAACGAAGTAACCGAAATGGGAAAGAAGACAGACCCTATTCACGTGATCAGTGCATCCGCCGCATCACCATCATCATCATCAACCTCATCCTCGTCGTCGTCCAGCGATCTCCAATTGCGACAGGCTCGTATAGAAGCATTGCTATGGATATGCTTACAGACGACGGACTGAGTCCATCTTGTCTGAATTACTTCGACAATGGCCGATTCCAGCATCCACCGGATCATTGAGATCAGATCCGCCGTCAGAGCCACACTCTGTTCCTGGAGAACCAGACAAAAGTAGATATGTCACTGCATTGATTGTACAGTGACGAGAACAGTCAGAAACCCCAAGAATAAGAAATGGATCCTTCTCCAGGTGGGAAGAATACAAGGGGAAATAAGATGCAAAAGAGTACCCCGTGATGCTGCTTTGGGGGGGGGTGTGGAAAGTTGATTAATGCAGGTCTGTTTCCCTTTCCCCCCCTCCTCTTTCAACCACA